>NW_017619598.1:0-217500 GCF_001879475.1 Ipomoea nil
GCCATGAAGAAGAAAGAGGATTCGCCTTGGACTGCCGAATGCCAACAGTCGTTCGAGGAATTAAAACGATATCTGTCGACTCCCCCAGTACTGTCTACCCCCCAGGAGGGCGAGCCCTTACTGTTGTACTCGCCGCCTCGGCCAAAGCGGTAAGTTCGGTGTTGGTTCGAGAGGAGGACCGAGTCCAGCACCCGGTTTACTATGTAAGCGCTCACTGAAAGCTGCCGAGACACGTACACTGCCCTGGAAAAGATCGTGTATGCCTTGGTGGTCACCGTTCGCAAGTTGGCGCCTTATTTCCAAGCCCATACCGTCCGGGTCCTGACGGATCAACCACTCGGGAGTGTACTACGGAACCCCTTGTCTTCCGGCCGGCTAGTGAAGTGGGCCGTCGAGCTGACTCAATACGGGATCGAGTACCAACCCAGGCCCTCCATCAAAGGCCAAGCTTTGGCCGACTTCCTGGTCGAGTGTACGGCGAGCGAGGAGGAGAAGGAAAGTGCCTCGGAAAGCACCCCGGCCGCGAGTGGTGGGAGATGCATGCGGACGGAGCATCAAGTCGACAGCACTGCGGAGGCGGCGTTGTGCTCATCACCCCGGAGGGATTTCGGCTGTATTACGCCCTAAGGTACCTGTTCTCTGTATCAAATAACGAGGCCGAGTACGAAGCAGTATTGAACGGCCTCCGACTCGCCAAGGGTCTAGGAATCGAACGGCTACGAGTCAAAACCGACTCCCGACTAGTGGTCGGGCAGATCTCGGGTACGTGCGAAGCTAAGAACGCGAGGATGGCGTTGTACAAAGAATGTGCCACCAAGATGTTGAAGGGTTCGAAGCTTATGAAATAGAATACATATCCCGGCGGACAACGTAGAGGCCGACATCTTGTCTAAAATCGCCCTGGAAGGGGTGCCGGACCGCTTAATAAAGATTTGCCAGAAGGAGGAGCTAAGTCGGCCGAGTGTCGAAGAGGCGCCGCTAGATGTCCAGCAAGTAAGCATCGAAGGGTGGGATCGAGAGAAAAACCCGGAGATGTTCTGGATAGATGACATCCGGCGATTCAAGGAAACAAGCGAGTTGCCAGCTGACCCATCAGTCGCCGCAAGGGTTCGGCGGAAAGCTCCCTCTTTTCGGATCGTAGACGGAGACCTATATAAACAGTCGTTCGGAGGACCCTTGTTGAAATGCCTACTTAAGCCTGAGGCCGAGAAGGTAATGGATGAAGCCCACAGAGGCATTTGCGCTGCGCACCAGGGCGCTCACACGCTCGCCCGAAAATTGGTCGTTCAAGGGTATTACTGGCCGACCATGATGCGAGATTGTGTTGAACGGATGTCCAAATGTGGCGTTTGTCAGGCATTCGCCAGGAAAGACACTTGGCCAGCCACCTTCTATACACCGGTCACCACTGCCATTCCCTTCGCCAAATGGGGAATAGACCTGTTGGGACCATTACCCGTCGCCTCGGGAGGATTGAAGTTTTGCGTCGTGGCCATCGATTACTTCACCAAGTGGGTCGAGGCAGAACCCCTGGCTACCATCACCGAGTACCAGTGTCGACGTTTTCTGTGGAAAAAGGTGATCTGTCGCTACGGTTTGCCCGAGCACATCGTCAGCGATAACGGGCGACAGTTTGATTGCCAGGCGTTCGCCGAATTCTGCCGCCGACACGGTATTAAGCATACCAAGGTATCGGTGGCCTACCCCCAGGCAAATGGACAGGTGGAGAATGTGAACCGAACCCTGGTTGATGGGATCCGGAAGAAACTCGAAGACGTCCGAGGAAACTGGGCGGACGAGCTTGATCGGGTCCTTTGGGCCTATCGCACTACCCAGCGGCGAGAGACGGGAGAGAGTCCGTTCTCGCTCGCATACGGCTTTGAGGCCAAGGTTCCCGTCGAAGTGGTCGAACCCACCCACCGGGTTCGCACCTACTCGGACGCAACAAATGAGGAGAGCCTGCAGATTGAGAAAAATTTTCTAGAAGAAAGAAGGGAAGCCGCGAGTGCGCGAATGGCTGAGTACCAGCAGGCAGTGAAAAGATACCGCGACCGCAGAACTCGCCCGCGAACCTTCCAGGTTGGCGACCTAGTGCTGCGGGATCGACAAGCCAGCCAGCCCACCGAAGGAGGCAAGCTCGCGGTCAAGTGGGAAGGACCGTACCGCATCGCGACCGTAGTTCAGGCCGGAACTTACAAGTTAGAGACCATGGAAGGCAAGCTTAAAGATCGAATATGGAATGCTACGCATCTGAAAAGATTTTATCAGTAGCCAATGACAAGTCATGTATGAGATCGAGGATTCCAAGAAATCCGAATAAAAGGGCGTGGGTTGCAGCCAATCGTCCCCAGGGACTCGGCAAGTATATATAGAAACAACGGGGCACTGACCCTAAACCGTTTCTGAGAACAGAAAAAGCCTAAAGGAGTCGCCTCGACTGAGGGACTCGGCGAGAGAAAGATAGGAAACAAGGGCCCAGACCCTTAGACGTTTCCGTGAAAAAGCCAAAACGAGTCGCCTCGACTGAGAGACTCGGCAAGTATATATAGAAACAACGGGGCACTGACCCTAAACCGTTTCTGAGAACAGAAAAAGCCTAAAGGAGTCGCCTCGACTGAGGGACTCGGCGAGAGAAAGATAGGAAACAAGGGCCCAGACCCTTAGACGTTTCCGTGAAAAAGCCAAAAGGAGTCGCCTCGACTGAGAGACTCGGCAAGTATATATAGAAACAACGGGGCACTGACCCTAAACCGTTTCTGAGAACAGAAAAAGCCTAAAGGAGTCGCCTCGACTGAGGGACTCGGCGAGAGAAAAGATAGGAAACAAGGGCCCAGACCCTTAGACGTTTCCGTGAAAAAGCCAAAAGGAGTCGCCTCGACTGAGAGACTCGGCAAGTATATATAGAAACAACGGGGCACTGACCCTAAACCGTTTCTGAGAACAGAAAAAGCCTAAAGGAGTCGCCTCGACTGAGGGACTCGGCGAGAGAAAGATAGGAAACAAGGGCCCAGACCCTTAGACGTTTCCGTGAAAAAGCCAAAAGGAGTCGCCTCGACTGAGAGACTCGGCAAGTATATATAGAAACAACGGGGCACTGACCCTAAACCGTTCCTGAGAACAGGAAAAGCCTAAAGGAGTCGCCTCGACTGAGGGACTCGGCGAGAGAAAGATAGGAAGCAAGGGGCCAGACCCTTAGTCATTTCCAAGAGAAAAAGCGGAAAGGAGTCGCCTCGACTGAGGGACTCGGCGAGAAAGAGCTGGGAGACAAGAGCCCAGGCCCTTAGTCGTTTCTCGGAGGAAGCATGAAAGAGTCGCCTTGACTGAGGAGCTCGGCGAGGAAAAAGTAAAGTTCAAAGCCTTAGAAGAATGCCAATACTAAAAGAGCCCAAGGACAAATTCCGTGAAAAGAGATGAAAAAACTGTTTCTTTATTAAAATACGGCCGATAAGGAGGCCAGCCCTTACAAAAAGAGGGTCTATTCTAAAAAGACCCTAGTCTACAGTGGAGGGGGTATCGACGGCGACCCCTTCAACTTGCGCCCCCGCCGATGGTCCAGCAAGGGGAACAGAGGAAGGGTCCTCCGCCTGAGGAAGGGACTCGGCAAGCTCTGGAGGCGTCGCCGCAGGAAGAGTCGCCGGGTCAGTAGGCGCAATCGGCCCATCAGCGTCCAGCACCGGCTTGAGGCCCCAGCTCTCGGGAGTGAACGAAGGGTCGCGGGCCAACAAGGTGGCGTGAATCTCCATCTGCGCCTCGCGGAAGCCGAGGCGGTAATCTCGCTCGCCCAGGTCGAGGAGGAAATCATCGCCCTCCGGGGTCGCCAGCCACTCCTTGGCCACCTCTCTCCTTCGAGCTGCCACCGCCGCCTGCACATCCGCCTCGAAGGCCGCCGACTTCTTATAATCTGCGACGGAAGTCGCGGCGATCGTGGCCACTTTGCCCTTCTCCTCCTCCCATTGACGGGTGACCCTCAGAAGCTCGGCGTTGTGCACCTCCACCATCTTGAGTTGCTTCGCCTGCTCTTCCAGAAGAGCTTCCTCTGTCTGGCGCTGCTTGGCGGTCATGGCCCGCATATCGTTCCTAAAGCCCTGGAACCGATTGCCCAGTTCCATCTGGAGGGCGAGGTCCTGCACACCCAGCCGTCAGTCGAACAGAAAAGAAAAGGAAAAAAAAAAAAAAAAAAAAAAAAAAAAAAGAGAGTAAACAGAGGGAAAGGCCGAATGAGTAACACTTACGCGATACGACTGCCGGAGCAAAGCCTCGATGATGAATCCGTCGCCAAGAGCACGGGTCGACTCCACATCCTTTGGCAAAAGAACATCCTTGCACCACTTGCGAACGGAGGTGTTGCCCATCCAGATTTGGGCGTCCTGGTCCACCTCGTGGCACAGCCTGATCCTCTTTGGAGCCGGCCCCTCCGTAGGCTCAGCAGACCGCTTAGAACTCGGACTCTCAGTAGAGGGAGGAGGCGGCTGCCGACTGGGCGATACCACGGGCGAAGGTGTGAGGTCGACCACGTTGTGGGAAGACGGAGGAGTCGGCCGGACCGCCGCCGATGGCTGAGAAGAGGACGCAGCGGCCGTACCCGTGGAGCGTTGCGTCAGGCGACGCCTCATCTTTTCCGCTCTATTTGCCATCTCAGGAGTCGGTGCGATTGCTTCGCCGGAGCTGGAGGTATCGGAGTCGTACGGACCTGTAAGAGAAATACACTCACTTGTGAGTGTTCCCGTAGAAAACAAAAAGCAAGACGAGAAGGAAGAGGAAAGAGACGCTACCTATGGTGGCGGCGCCCTCCGGCAGAAGGCCATGCTTGGCCATGGCCCGGACTCGAGACCAGTACTTAACGGAGTACGGCCCGAAGCCCTTCAAGAAGTCGCCGCCCATGACAGCATCCTCCGTAAAGACGGCGCGCCGAGAGCAGGGCTTGAAGAGAGTCGCCGGCCAAAGGGTCGGAAAGGTGAAGGAAGAGGAGCGAGGTCGGACGAAGAAATAAAGGGGCTTCCACTCTTTTATCGAGTCGGACAACCCCTCGAAAAGTTGTCGCCCCGGACGGGCGGCGACTTGGATGAAGCCGGGCGAGTGAGAGCCGACCTTGTTCACGGTAAAGAGGTACCGGAATAGGTCCAAATCTGGCTCGCACTTCCACCAATGGCAGAGATTGATGAAGCTGGTCAGGAGTCGGTGAGAGTTAGGCACTAACTGGCCTGGGACCAAGTTATAATGCCGAAAGAGAAGCGAAAGAAATGGGTGTGGGGGCACTCGGAAGCCGAATGCAACCGAGTGCAAATGGATACCCACAAAACCCTCCGGCGGGTCGTGGATAGGCCGGCCCTCCGCCGCGACGACCATGGCCGAAGGGCCAAGCAGAAAGCGGGCCATATCCAGGTCCGCCGCTGTAGCCGACGATGGAAGACCGGACGGCCGGACAACCGAGTCAAACTTGCCTCGCGGCCGTGCAACGCCGCCCGGCAAAGCCGCCACCGTAGTTAACGGGGCTGGGCTCATCAGAGTGGCCGCCCCAGAAGAAGAAGGGGCTAAGAGGGAAGAAGAAGACACCGCCTGGAAGTCTGCCGGCATTTCCAGGCGGCGGACGACGAAAGAAGAAGAAGAGGATGATGGAGAGGTCCCCGCCGGATTGTCAAAAGACGGCCGACGGGAGGAAGAAGAAGAATGAGAAGAGGAAGGCATTACTTACAGATTGGAGTTGAGGCTGAGAAGACGATGAAAGAGCAGAAGCTTGGTGGGAGAATTGAAGAAGAAGAATGGAAGGAAAAGGCCTTTTAAAGGGAGAAGGAAGTCCAAGAGGCTGCCACGCGGCGCCTCCGTAGTGGAGGAATCGGAGGCGACAAGACGTCGAAGGGACGCCGCATTTAATGCCTCGATGGGCGGAACGACGGTTCAGGCCTAGGGCTAGCCTGCAAGCGGCGCGTCTACCCTAGGCCAAGGCTGAGTGACGATGACCCGGCCTGCCAGACGAAAGGCCCATCAAGGCAAAGACTATGGGGGCCCATCCAGATCTCGCTGGAAGTTTCTAGAAGTGACTCGGCCGGGTCCGGCCAAATAAAGAGGCCCGGACGAGCTTCAGGTTGCAAGATCGGCCGACAAAATTTGCCGAGTCCCCCACCCCCGGGACTTAGTCGGACAGAGTTTACAAGTCGGTCATAACGACCAAGAGCCGGCCAAAGGAACACGCAAAAACCGGGGACCGAAAAGTAAAAACGAGATTTTATTCCATAAAGACAGGGGTACAAGGCCGAGGACTCGGCTATAGGCATTACACAGAAAAGACAGGCCTAGGGCTTAACTTCCTCCTCCTCCGCGTGACGCACCGGCTCCGGACCCTCCAAATAGTAGTGGGGGCGGAAAGGCAACGGACTCGGCTCAGGCTCGGGCTCGGGCAGTTCATCCAGATACACAGCAGGCTTCCCATCTACGACCATCTGCAGGGGCCTCTCCAGAGCACTCGGCGACATGGCCACGCCAAAAAGCGGAGGAGCCTCCCAGTCTAGGTCCCCCTCTGGCTCTGGATCTTCTACCATGGGCACCATCTCGTCCTCCTCCGGTTCCACGACCATCGGATCAAGCATGTCAGGAGGCGCCACGATGGGATCAGAAGCGGAGTCGCCCACCAGGTACCCTCCGCTAGCCGCCCTCTTCCGCCGGAGCTCCTCCTGCCGGGCATGCTCCTTATTACGGATGGACCAACGACGATCACCGTCCCTGAAACTCATAGCTTGAGGTTTTGGAGGTGTAAAATGGTGAGAAAGCACAGAGCTACCAAAAGCCCTTATATAGAGCCTTGAGAGAGCAACGACCGAGGTGCAAATCACGGAGGGAATCGTAACTGACATAACTGAGCCGGATTGGATGGGCAGCGTGAATCTCTGTCAGAGATTAATCCCATCCCATTAGCTCGGGAAGGGTGAGATTCGCACGCTAAACTGAAAAAAGCCTGGCTCGCCCTGGGAAGCGAGATTTACAGGTGTCAAGCGGAAACGGACTCGACACCGCAGCCGACTCCACGACAATTGAGGCGGACGAGTGCACTAAATATACTAAAAAAGATGAAAACTGAAGGCCGAAAATATTTTATTATAAAATAAAGAAGGTGCAGGTTACAAGGAGCTTATTACAGAGTAAGCGAGTGCTCCTAACAGAACTACCCCTCTAGAGAATCCGGCCGACCCCAGTTCACAAAGATCACTCACTCGGCGAGGAGGAGCCGCTTCCAAAGAACCCTTCCGATGGCCCAGGAGAAGGTGGGCAAAGCGAGTCCCAGAACGCCGGCATGAGTGGCGGCACAACCAGCTCTTCATCGTCCGGGTACATCTCCTGATAACGAGCGAAGTCTTCCTCGTTCATTAGCCCGGTAACCGGACCGTCCAAGTCATCCAGAGGAATAGAAAAGGTCATACGAAAGGTCAGCTGCTCTGGGACAGGCACGTCAACAACGGTCCCGCCTGGGGAAGTTACTCGAGCAGACCCCGGAGGGGGAGAATGGCGAGAAGTCGGAGCGACCTCACGACGAGCAGGAGTCGGCGGATGAAGAGCCATAGAGGCAGCGCCAGCAGGTGATCTCTGTGGAGTCGGACGGGGAGCCTTCCTTTTAGGCTCCCTCTCAGGCCGAGTCCGTTTCAAAGGCAAAGGGCGCCGGGGCGACCCAAAATCAATCTGCTTCCCTTTCAGTGGTGAGCGACCCATAAGGAATTAGTAAGTTAAGAAAAGAACGGCCAAGGTCATTTATAGGTGTCAGGCCAGGCCGAGGAGATCAGAACGGTCCCGCGAGATCCGGGAGATAGCGAATAATCTGGGCCAATCCTGAGTCATTCAAGGCACGAATTCGGTGAGCAGGAGATGGTTACTACTTTTCCAAACCCAGGTTGGTGGACCGGGTATGGAAAAGTGAGGGACTAGTTGATGGGGTGAGAACCCCGGCCCAAGAAAAGGGGCCCAGAAAGAATGCATGGGCCGAGTCCAGGACTCGGCTGGACTCGGCCCAGGTCCAAAGAGGGAGGCCCAGTTCAGAGACCGGAAGGACGGCCCAATACCAAACGGGGACGAGAAGTCAGCCCAGGCCCGACCTAGGAGAGGACTCGGTCCGGAGAGCCGTTGAGGGAGCCTTCAACGCAGTTAAGACAAGGAGCCGTTGAGGCATTAAAGGCCGGGCTCGGTCCGCCAGTTACTAGCCAAAGAGAGCCGTTGGCAGAATCCGTAACGTCGCCCAACGGCTCGGCGCATTGAATGTATTCTTTAAGTCGGCCATCATAAGCCTTTAAGTCAGTAGAGGGGGAGCCACTATAAAGAGGGCTCCTCCACCCTTGTATGAGGCAGATTCAAGAACCCGGAGAGGGAATAGACAAGTACTACTAAGCATCATATTTTACTAAGACTCAAACCCTTTTGGGAAAGGTGTATCCTCCAGCTAAAGGTTGTGTTGGACCTCCTTGGGCTCGAAAAACCCTAAAACCATCACTCATATTAATAATTTTTTTAATCTTAATTAGTTTATTGATGGACTTCGAATATATATTGATAAAACGAACCTTCTGCATTGTAAAAATGAACCTCCAATATTCTCTTAATGAACTATTTTAGATTCATTATTATTATTATTATAAATAATTGCATTATTATTGTAAATGTAAATATTCATCAGTATTGTAATTATTCTTTAATGAACCACCAATATTGTGAAAAAGACCTTGTAGCATTTCATTAATTAATAAATCATCTATCATTATAATACAGTTATATTAGAATTCTGAAAATGAACCTGTTGTTTGATTAATGAACTTATTTAATATTTATTAATATAATATATGTATTTGTATTAGTGCAGTAAAAATGAACTTATAATATTTTAAAGATAAATAATATATTAAAAAGAGTTAAATACCGAAATGGTCCCTTGACTATAGCAAAATTATCAATTTGGTCCTTGACTATTTTTTTTTAACCAATTAAGTCCATCAATTTTAAAAACTTAACCAATTTGGTCCTCCGTTTGTTTGACCGTTAGTCAACCGTTAATTTGGGACCAAATTGGTAATTTTGCTATAGTCAATGGACTATTTTAGTAATTAACTTTAGGGGTGGACAATTCGATTTTGTTTTCTCGAATTGAACCATACCAGACCGAACCGAACTAATTTGTTTCGGTAATATACCGAACAATCGAACGGTATTGGATTCTTGTATACCGAACGGTTCGATAAAAAACTGATCCAAATTGTTCGGTAAAAATTGAACTGAACTGAGTACTGTTTGATTTTTAATAATAATAATAATAATAATAATAATAATAATAATAATAATAAATAATAATAATAATAATAAAAAGTAAATCCAAGTCCCTTACTGCTTGCTCTGTCGTTCAGCTCATATTCTCACGGGTATCTCTCGTAAATGTTTTATTTGATTTCTTTATGGTTTGTTATCAAAAGTTCTATATTATGTGTTATGGTGTTTACATAATCCATATCCAAAGTCTAATATATAACAAAATAGCAATCCGAACTTCAAACAATATTCGGTTCGGTTTGGTTTTTACCGAACAAATTTAGTTCGGTTCGAGTTTTTACCGAACCGTTCGGTTGTTCGGTATATTACCGTATCTAACTAGTTTGGTACGGTTCGGTTCGAGAAAACTGAACCGAATTGCCCACCATAAAGTTAATTACCAAAATGGTCCATTGACTATAGCAAATTACCAATTTGGTCCCAAGTTAACGGTCAAACAAACGGAGGACCAAATTGGTTAAAACTTTTAAAGTTGAGGGACTTAATTGGTCAAAAAAAATAATCAAGGACCAAATTGATAATTTCACTTAGTCAAGGGACCATTTTGATAATTAACTCTATTAAAAATTAAGCTAATATAGTAACTTAATTTAACCGTATGTTAATTTAAGAAATGATTTTTTAAGACAAATATAATGAATTTCATTAATCCATCATCATTATGAGTGTGATTTGATTCATCATAGAATTGGTCGCAAGTCGCAACACCAAAAGACTTTCTTACCGCGTTTTCAAACTCTTCACGTGGAGTGATATTTGATATCAAATAACCAGAAAAAGACTTTTTTTTTTTTTTTGAAAGCTACTGGTTCTATTACATTGTAGTATCTGTTCATATACTTTCTCAACCTACTGAAACACAAAGAACCAATAACGCCTCCACTGAGGCTCGAACTCATAATCTTCCAAATGGAAGTCCAACCCGGATACCATTAGACCACATAGTCCTGGTAACCAGAAAAAGACTTTATTCTTCATCATTTCACTAATAAATTAAAGATTAAGATCACTTGACCATATATTTGAGTTATGAATATACTAATATCATTTCAATCATATTCGTATTTTCACCTTTATTCATTACTCTTAACTTGATTGTTTTATGTGTTTTGATTATTTTTCTAAATCAATCAAATTGAGTTCAAAATGTCTTAACTAACTTTGTTGGTGTGAGTGATCGTGTGTTGGGAGTTCGAACCCTCTCTTGTATGGAAAAACTAATTTGACCTGCACAAAAGTTTAGAAAAACTAAAAGATCAAAAGTGATCAAGATAATAATACTAACAGAGCGTTTAGTTGGAGGGAATTGAAATTCTCTGATTTTCATAGAATTAGAATTCAATGAATTTAGGAAGACAAAAAAAAGATAACACTATTCTTTCACAATTTTTTAAAAACATTTTTCCTGAAAGTTCCTTGAGTCATTCTCTTGATTTTCTTTTAAGGTCATTTATATTTACATAATCTTGTTTCCTGTTTACGGATAGCTATTTGTCTGAATCAGTTTGATGTTTAAATTTCTATTCTTTGAATTAATTGTGTGTTTACCTTGTACTGTTAATCATGATAAATCAAAGAAGGGAACATGTATTCTTAAAGATGGTCTAAGTGGTAATTCTCAGACAATAATGATCGTCACCATATCTCCCGCAGATAGTTAGTATCGCCATACTGTTAACACTTTGAAGTATGCTCACCGAACAGAGGAAATTAGGACACATTCAGGTGAGAGTCCAATCTATAGATGTCTAGGAACTAAGTAATATATGTGATACATGAGTATATAAATATGCTGTAGTTTGTGATATAGTTGCTACATGTTGAAATAAATTTCTTTTTCAATTCTTATATTCTGCAAGATAGAGGGTAGTATTTATTTAATAAGAGAAAATTTCAATTTTGGTCCACTGACTATTGGAGGTGTGTTAATTGCAACACTTGACTTTCAAAAATGTTAATTGAGTACCTTGACTATGCAATTTCTATCAATTTTGGTCACGCCGGCCAAATCTCACCGGAAAAAATTTAACAGGACAAATAATTAGGGTATTTTAGTCATTTTACTTATTTTTTCATTCTTCTCCCCTGAGCTTCCCCATTTCCGGTGAGCTTCTTCTCCATTTCCGGCGACCAACAACCTTCGTTCTCCTAAATTTTGTGGAAGAAGAAAAATGTATGTGATGAGATTTGGGTAATGGGAGTTCGTTGATATAATAATTAAAGCAAAAGTAAAGCCAACCTCTAAACTCTCACACTTCCAAATTTTCAATCTTGTCTTCTCTCTCTGACCTTACCCCTCTGTCTCTCTTCGCAGACATGGAAAAAGGGTGAAAGCGAGAGAGAATGTCGACTAACATTGGTTCAAATGTTTAGCCATTTTGAATTTTGTCACCATTTGATTTTATTTGACCAGGTGAGGATGAAGAGCAACACAATGATTCAATTTTGTCACCAAGAAAGAGCAGCACAGTGATTCTGATGATGTTGACCAGGTTAGGATGAAGAGAAAGAGCAGCACAATGATTCTCGATAGGGAAGGTTGATACGAAGCAATCAAAGACAAGCTTATCGGAGAAGGAATCTCGCCGAAAATGGAGGGAAGTTCATCGGAGAAGAAAGAACATGAGTAAAATGACTAAAATACCCTCATTATTTGCCCTATTAAATTTTTCCGGTGAGATTTCGCTGGCAATTTGACCGGCGTGACCAAAATTGATAGAAATTGCATAGTCAAGGTACTCAATTAACATTTTTGAAAGTCAAGCGTTGCAATTAACACACCTCCAATAGTCAGTGGACCAAAATTGAAATTTTCTCTATTTAATAATTATGTTACTACCAATTTCTTTTTCCAGATTATTAGTAGCATGCACAAAAAAAGTTAAAAATCTGTTGTCAATCATACTGATCTTTGAACATTGTAGATTACCAAACAGAGATGCCTTTTACCATCTACAAATTGCTAAAGCTAAGGATCAAATATGCCTCTTACCAGCTACAAATTGCTCCAGTTGTTGGTTAAATACATTTGAGATTCATTTAATTTGAGTGCTATAGTATACAACAACATACAATTGTGAAATTGTGCAAATAGTGAATTACTATGACATTTTCATAATATAATGCTTTTGTAGATTTTTTTTTTTAATTATAATCATTATTTTTCGACCACCAGTTGGTGGTCCGAAATGTGTTTTTTTTTTTTTTTCCTCTTTTTTTTTACTTCATTATTTTCCGACCACCTAGTGGTCGAAAAACACGAAAATGCATTTTTTTCAACCCGACCAAACCTTCCGACCACCTTACAATTGTGGATGCTATACCACCTCATGTGGTGGTTGAAAATACCGACGAGGGTCTTTCCGCATCCCCAAAATAGTCGGAATAAGTGTTTTCGACCGAATTTTGGCTATTTCTGACCACTCTTCGGTGATCGGAAAATTGGCGATTTCTAGCAGTGCAATGAGACAAACTTACACATCTCTCTCTCTCTCTCTCTCTCTCTCTCTCTCTCTCTCTCTCTCTTTAAAAAAAAAAAAACTAAAATTGATGTGCGACCTCTCATTTTTTATCATAGTGTGATGAACCCTTTCAGTATATGATGTTTTTGAATGTAAGCTTTTAAAAAACTTAACATTTTATTATGTTTAATTAGATTGTGAACTTTTATTTTTATGATGTATTTTTGGATGTGACCTTATATATGAAGCTTAACATTTCACAAAGTATTTACATATATAAAAATTAATTATAGTCTATCCTATTCAAGAGATAGTGTAGATGAGTAGCATTTGAATATGTTATTTATTTATTTGTTTTTTTTTTTTGTTCGAATATGTACATAGGTCCATGAGATACTTGTCCTTTATAATAATAATAATGATGATGATATTTTGGATTTTATACTAATCTCTTTTCAAATAAAATATTGAGATTTAATTCTCAATTTATTCTCATATTATTTCTTTCTCTTAAAATTGTAATTTTTTTTCATCAAATTCCCTCCCTCCAACCAAATCTCTTGTATGAGTATAAAAATCACTATAGCTGATGGACAAATTAAAATGGAAATAAGGGAAGTTTATAGCTCAAACACATTATTACACCATGTATATATGTTTAATCTATAGAGTACTCAAATTTTTATTGCCCAATCTCTTATTCTCTGTAGGGAAGTACAGTTTGGAAACTTATTTTTCTCCCCTATATTATTATTATTATTGTACTATTCATTAAGAGCTTATCAGTTGAAGTTGAGCTGATACTTGGGAGTCTTGTCTGGACGAAACACCCCAAAATGCTTCTCCACTTCATCACCGCCTTTCAGGTTTTCATCGAACATGGCAAAAAGGAAAGTCTCAATTGACCTTCCAGGCTTCATCGGAGTCCCAGAATTTCCCTTAACATGTGAAATGAGATTGCTATAGTACGTGGCAGCATTCTGCGCCGTCGCCGCGAAGCCGCCGTCGGACGGCCAGCCGCTTTCCGAGACGACGATGGGTATGTTGGGACCGCCGGCCTTCTGGACGGCGGCGTACATGGAGTCGAGGAGCGCGTCGAAGAGGTTGCGGTAGCCGGCGGAGTTGGGGTTGGGCTCGGTGAATAGAGAGTAGGGGAGGGGGACTTGATTGGGGTTGTCTTTGTGGCTGAAATAAGGGTAAATGTTGGCGAGTAAAGGGAGGTTGTTCTGGGCGAGGAATTGGACGAGGGGGTTCATTAGCCCCTGGGCGTCGCCCTTAAACACGGCTTGATTTGGGGGGAATGTGTTGTCCAACACCGCCGAGTAGGTGGCGGTGGAGGGCTTGATCTTGCCGAGCAACCCGGCGGCGGAGAGCGCGGCGTGCACGTTTCTCAAGGCGGGGAGGACGGAGTTGACGTACTGCGCCGTGTTGGGGTTTCCGGCCCAGACCTCGTTCCCGACGGCGACGTATTTGAAGTTGACGTCCGGGAAGGAGACTATGTTGGTCTGGACCCAGTCTCGGGCTCGGGCCGGGTCGGTTAGGGCTTGGAGCTTGTCGTTGAAGACGTCGAGGATGACTTCGATGTTGGTTCCCCGGAGGGCGTTGAGGACGCTGGGGTCGGCGTCGTAGAGTCGCAGCCCTCGGATGCCATTGCTCTTGTAGAGGTTGATCACGTCGGTGTCCGATGGTAAATTGTTGCCGTTCTTGCCGTAGCAAACACCAATGGATTGTACTCCTGCAAAACACAATCAAATGGATTGTATGAAAAAATCAATATGACCACCTTTAATTCAGCAGGTTTTGTGAGAACGGGGATTAGTCAGAGTATATTACGGGTTTAAAAATGACTCTTATAATTAGAGTCTATTAAAACACTTTGTAGTCTAATTCAAAAAAAAATAAAATAAAATAAAAAGAGACAATCTCTCATTTCCAAATCCACTCTGATCAGATAAAATTTTGAGAGGTAATAAATTATAGTGACTCAACAATTAGTTAAATGGGAGGGCTTGTATTTGATGTCTTATAGAGTTATTGATAAGGATTCATGAGAATATCTTGTACAAGTGCGACCCAAAGTGGTGTGATACCGACTATATATGCATTAAAATTTAAATTAAAGAATCAATACATTACTGACACAATTATCAGGACTATGTGGTCTAATGGTATCCGGGTTGGACTTCCATTTGGAAGGTTGTGAGTTCAAGCCTCAGTGGAGGCGTTATTGGTTCTTTGTGTTTCAGTAGGTGTAACATTCAAAAAAAACATTACTGACACAATTTTGTACTTTTCAAAGCTCATTCTTGCACACAGCAGAAATAGTTCTCCGTTATTTTATTTTGAAAATTTATGAATCTAAAGATAATTAAATGAAGTCAACAACCAGGACTATGTGGTCTAATGGTATCCGGGTTGGACTTCCATTTGGAAGATTATGAGTTCAAGCCTCAGTGGAGGCGTTATTGGTTCTTTGTGTTTCAGTAGGTTGAGAAAGTATATGAACAGATACTACAATGTAATAGAGCCAGTAACTTTCAAAAAAAAAAAAAAAATGAAGTCAACAATAAAAGAGATAAGGTTTTGTCTTTTAACATATACCCATACGGTCTATGGTTTTTTTTTTTTTTTTTTTTTTTTTTTTTTTTTTTGAATGCAACTGATTCTATTACAATGTAGTATCTCAGTTTTCACTGAGGCTCGAACCATATCCTTCTATATGGGAGTGCAACCCAAGTGTTATACGTCTATGTTAAGCATACAATAGCCATATTTGGTAAAATAGTTAGCCTATCAACCAATTTTGATTTGTTTAACCACTATTAAGTGTTTGATTTGGTTAAACAATCAATATGAGTATTTGATTAATTGGTTTTTTGTAACAACTCATTGCTCCAAAACACTAAAATTCGAAAAGCTGTTCAAAAAAACTAGCTTTTTCGATCTGTTTTTTGATAAAGTCATTTTATATGTAATTAACTATCAGCTAACATCTAATTTACTAAACATCTTTCTACAATCAGCTAGTCAAACTCACTAACCAATCAGCTAACAACTATATTTACTAAACACCGCCAATATATAAATAGTAAATATGATGTTCAATCATCAATTTAGACATTTAGTTGAGACAAAATACGTCATTCGTTTTTACATCAATAATCAACTGTACATGTAAGCGAGCATGTGAAGCCCATTTTTTCTTCCCTAAAATGTAAGATGCATGAGAGATAGAGAAGGACCTGTTATGTGTAGCAACGCAATGAATAGGAGAATGAGAGCCATGGAAGATTTGCAAGGCAATAGGGGATGTTGCAGAGCCATATACGAGGTAATTGAAATGATGCACCAATGTACATTTGTTGCTGGTTTTATAGGCAAACTCGAAGCCTAGCAACGCCAAAGTCTGTTACGGGTCAAATACTCTGTATAAAATTAGGACTAATACAACAAAATTAGGACAAAGAAAAAAACACAAGTAATTAAATATTTAAATATATACGACGATTACTACTGCACCGGGTCATTTCTATCTCATCCTATCAGTTTTCTTCTTCTGTACATTTAATCACCATGAATGGTGGGAGAGTATGATAATAATCAAAGAAAATCTGAGGAATTTAATAATAGCCAATAGGTCGTGTTCACAAATTTTGGTACGTATAGAAAATTTGAGCAAAGAAAAGTCTTTAAATCTTGAATCATTATTCATCGTTACTTTCAATTCACATTGTTTAGCCCTTTCCTTGATGAAAATAGAATTTACAACAATGCGAATCTAACTATAACACTGAACATGTATTATACCCATATTTAGTGTCAACTACATCCTATGTAGTGAGATGGTACTGTTATTATTTCAAACGGGTGGTCACATGATCGATTATTGGAAATTATGAAATTTCCGACCACCTGAAAGTGGTCTTAAATCAAGTCAAAAGTCTTGTTCCGACCACTTTTGGTCTTCGGAAAAACATTTGTTGCTATTTCCGACCACTTTTTGGTATCAACTTGATTTAAGATCATTTTTAGGTGGTCGGAAATTCCATAATTTCCACTAGTGATCGAACCTCGGTGGTTGGGGCATGCATTATATTGATTCTTTAGGTTGAACAAGATTGAAAAAGTATAGAATGTAACCGATAGTTCAGTGACGAGTCGGATCACGATAAAAACGTAATACTTATACCGGGAAATTTAATATTAATAAGGAATAAATTCTTTATTACTTATAGAGAAAAAGTGTAATATTTTTGAGAAAAAATAGAAAAATTGTAATACTAATCATTGATAAATTCTTTAATTGTTATTTATGAGAGAAGTGTAATACTTAAGGAAAAGTGTAATACTTTTGATGAAAAATGTAATATTTTTAAATCAAAATGTAATATTAGGAATTGAAAAGTTATTTATGATGAAAATTATAATATTTATGTAAAAAAATATAATACTTATACAAAGTATACCCGCCTTACCGATCCTAGGAGAATTTACCATTAAATAATGAGAAGTACACAAATCAATGATGTAATAAATCATATGATTCATCAATATCATAAAATTATTGTAATTTTTTTTTTTTTTTTTTTGGAATCAAAATGTAACATTTTAATAAAAGAATTTTGAAGATTGAATTAGGAAATCAAATCAAAATGTTTTGGTAGTATTTGCATTATTGCATTCATAAAATCACATCAATATTTTAAAACCGTTAATGGTAATACAATAACACAATATTTTTGTGCATTGGAAGATTATTATAAAAAATAACCAAGCAAACAAACAACGCTATGAAATGACCCAAGTAGGTCTTCAAATTTCAATTTCCGTAAGCATCAAAACTTAGCAAGCGCCACGTGCCCATGTCTAAGGCTTTCTAGAAGATGATCATGTTTGGTCGAGAATGTTAATATGCAATTTATTCTTAGGATAATGACCTTTGAATAAAAATAAACTCTTCCAAATTATGATGCACACAAGTTCTAGTTCGGGTGAGAAAATTTCTATGCTTTATAATTTAAACTTTTTGAAAAGTTAAATTGTATTTGTATTAGTGCATATCTATATTCCTTTTTAATGTGAGACAAATATTATTTATAAGAGTAAATATCAGCCAAGGCCCCTCGAGTATAGTGGTTTCGTCACCTATGGTCCTAAACTTTCGAATCAACCATTTTGGATCCTCCATGTTTCAAAAATGACCATAAACCGTCCCGCCGTTAGTCTTTTCCGTCTGAGTAGTGAAATGCGAGGGTATATAAGTCATTTCACAAAATTCTCTTCCGAGTAGTGTTAGTCTGGTCCGAATAAAGGATGTGTTCTTCCGTTCTTTTGACATAAGCTTTGCCCTAATCCATTTCATCATCTTCTTCTTCGTATCAACTCTGGGTATTTGTTCTTCTTATTTCTTGACCAATAATGTCTTCTGGTTCGAGTAGTATAAGGAGAAGATATAGGCCCTGTTTGGTAAAATGGCTGTTAGCTGTTAGCTGTTAGCTAATTGTGTTAATTAGAGGGTATAAATAGTTGATAACATTAGCTGATTGTAAAAAAGTGTTTGGTAAATTAGCTGTTAGCTGATAGCTGTTTGGTATAATTTCTTTTTTCTCAAAAAACTAATTGAAAAAGTTGCTTGGAGTAGCTTTTTGAATTTTAGCCTTTTGGAGTTGCAAAAAGCTAATTAACTAAACATTTATATTGATATTTTAACTAAATCAAACAATTAATAGTGGTCAAATAAGCTAAAATTGGCCTATAGGCCAATTTTTTTACCAAACAGGACCATAATGTTGGGGAATCCATAGATATGCGAGAGTGTGAATGTGGGAATGAGCATGTAATTCGGACTTCTTGGACGGATCGCAATCCTGGTTTTGGCATTGTGATGAATCATCGGTGAGTATTTTGTTTCTATTATTTATGTGGTTTTAATTTCTTTCGCAATTCTGGAAGATGAATATGAGCATTGTTCTGGCAATTTTTTCTTGTTTTGATTTTAGGGAAGGAAGGGATGTGATTTTTTTCATTGGGAAGATCCTCCATTGTGTCCAAGGGCAAGCATAATACTGGGCTTGTTGAAGAAGATAAATAGAGACAAAGAAGAAATTGAGAAATTAAAGGCCATGTTAGACGTCATTGCTAAGGAAAAAGAAGTGAAGACAAAGGAAAAGAAATGTTGCAAAAAAATTTAAAAAACACATTTTTAATTGTGTTTGGATTTGTGTTTGTATTTCATATGTTTAGATATTATAGTACATGACATGAAGTTGCACATTGATGGTTTTTGGGTTTTCGGGCCCAAGGAGGTCTAACACAACCTTTAGCTAGAGGATACACCTTTCAATAAAGTTTGTGTCTCGAAAGAAAGAAAATGCTTTTGTTTAGAATCTCTTCTCTCCCCTCTCTGGGTCCTCCTCTCTGTGTCCCCTCTACAAGAGTGGAGGAGCCTTTATATAGCGGCTCCTCCCCCACTGACTTGAAGGCCCTTAATAGCCGACTTCAAGACTAATTAAAGTATCGAGCCGTTGGTCGCCTTTACTGAGTCGGCCAACGGCTCTTTCAAGCTCGTAACAGCCGGACCAAGTCCGGCCTTTTAATGCCCTAACGGTTCCCTATTTAAGAGTATCTTTGATGATCTCAACGGCTCCTTGAGCCGAGTCTTTCTCTGGGCTTGGGGCCTGGCCGACTCCTCGCCCTCGACCCAAGCTCTTGCTGGGCCCTTCTTAGCAATCCTGAGCTAGGTCCCCGTACTTGGGCCTGGGCCGATCCCTGGACTCGGCCCAAGCACTCTCCGGGCTTCTCCCGATGCTAGCCCACTTTTCTTGTCTTGGGCTCTCTTCTTTGGGCCAATCTTTCTTGGGCCGGGGTTCTCACCCCATCAACTAGTCCCTCACTTTTCCATACCCGGTCTGCTAACCCGGGTTTGGAAAAGTAGTAACTGTCCGTCTCCTTCAATCACCGTATCCGTGCCTTTATAACGCCCGGATTTTGTGGGACCGTTTGGATCCTCCCCGCTTGACTTGGCACCTATAAAAGGTCTCTTACTCTTCTTGTCTCCTTCACTGGTCCATCATGGGTCGCTCACCTCTAAAAGGGAAGCGAATCGATTTCGGTTCTCCTCGACGTCCCCTTTCTTCGAAGCGGACTCGACCTGAGAGGGAAGGCAAGAAAAAAGCTTCTCGCCCGACTCCTCGGAGATCTCCTGCTGGTACCACCTCCTCAGCTTCTCGGCCGCCGACCCCTCCTCAGCGAGAAGTCGTGCCGCCTTTGCTTCGTCCGCCGACTCCAACAACTGCCAGGGTGACTTCTCCAGATGGATCCTTTGTGGAGGTGGCTGTCCCTGAACAATTGACTTTTCGCATGACGTTCTCTATTCCTCTGGACGACCCCGACGGGCCTGTCACGGGTCTGATGGATGATGAGGACTACACTCGCTACTTGAAGGCATACCCTGATGACGAGGAGCCTGTGGATCTACCGCTCATGCCTTCTTTCTGGGATTCGTTCTGCCCCTCTCCACCTGGACCATCGGGGGGAAGGTTCTTTGGAAGCGACTCCTCCACCCCTAGCGAGTGATTATCTAGGCCGGGGTCGGCCTCATATTTCAGAGGGGTCTTCTTTAGGAGCATTTTCATTATCCTTATTGTAATAAGCTCCTCACTACTTGTACCCTTCTTCCTTTGCCAATAAAATGCTATTTTCGCCCTGTCTCATATTTCGTGTTTTGTCGTGTACCCCTCCGGACGACTGGTCAAGGAGTCGGTCGGGTCGTCAGTCCTTTTTCAGTCTGAGATCTGCAAGATTCCCCGTATCTCGGGTGAATCTAATTTTCTCTGCGCGGCGTGCGAATTTCACTCTTCCCAGGCGGATTTGATGGAACTAATCTCTGACAGAGATTCGCGTCATCCGTCTAATCCGGCTCAGTTATGTCAGTTACGATTCCTTCCGTGATTACCGCCTATATATTTGCTTTCACTGGGCTATATAAGGACCCTTCACGGTTGGTGTAAATCACAATTACCCCTCATTTTCGAAGGCACGGAGCTATGAGTTATAGAGATGGTGATCGCCGCTGGTCCATCCGCAACCAGGAGCACGCTCGACTGGAAAAGCTGAAGCAAAAGAGGCTGGCTAATGGAGGACGTTTGGTGGGCGACTCGGCTTCAGACCCCATTGTGGTTCCCCCAGACATGCTGGACCTGATGTGTAAGGAGTCTATCGATGTGGAGATGGAACCGGTGGTGGAGGATCCAGAACCAGAGGTGGAAGAGAAGTGGGAGGCTCCCCCCGTTTTGGTATCGCCATGTCGCCGAGTGCTCTGGAGAGGCCTCTGCAAATGATCGATGACGGGAAGCCAGCCGTGTATCTGGACGAGATGCCAGAGCCTGAGCCGAGTCCTCTGCCTTTCCGCTCTCAGTACTTTCTAGAAGGTCCTCCGACTTCTCGCCCGTCGGCAGAGAAGGAAGCCAAGCCTTGATCCGTCTTTCCTTGTAATTTGCATCTGGCCGAGTTCTAGGCCTTGTACTTTTCCGTACTTATTTAAATAAACTGCGCGTTTTTTGGCTTGTCTTTTACTCTTAATTTCTATACCTTTTTGGACCGACCTCCAGTCTATGTGGCCGATTCCTGGTCCTTTTACGGTGAGACTTTCTTGGCGTGGGAGTCGCCAAATCTGATTGCCGACCTCGTGACCGAAGTCTCTTTCGCGAACTTGACCTGTATCATCTAACGGGCCGGGTGCTACCAGGTCTTTCTAGAAGCTTCCAGTTCATATCTGGTGGGCCCAGAGGCCATGGCCTACGATGGGCTTCCGGCTTAGCAGGCCAGGTCACTGACGTTCGACCCTAGCCTAGGGCAGACGCGCCGCTTGCAGGCTAGCCCTAGGCCTGAACCGTCGCCCCGCCTTTTGAGGCATTAAATGCGGCGTTCCTTCACATCCTGTCACCTCCGCTTCCTCCAACGAGGCGGTGACACGTGGCCGTCGCTTGGGCTTCTCCCTCTTTTAAATAGCCATCTTCTTCCTCTTCTCCTCACTTTCTCTCAATCCTTCGAACTCAACTCCAAGCTCTGCCGTTTTTCTCTGCATTTTCCTCAGTCCGCGCCCAGGTTGGTAAATGTCTTCCTCTTCTCATTCTTCTTCTTCTCGTCGTCGCTTGGTCGATAACCCAGCGACGACCTCCCCGTCTTCTTCTTCTCCTTCTTCGTCTTCTTCTTCTCCTCCCCGTCGCATGAAACTTCCGGCAGACGTTCCATCGACGTCTTCTCTTCTTCCGACCCCCTCTTCTTCGGGGGTGGTTACTCCGATGAGCCCCGCTCCTCTGACGACGGTGGCAGCTTTGTCGAGCGGTGCCGGACGGCCGCGAGGCAAGTTCGATTCAATCGTCCGGCCTTCCGGGTCACCGTCCGTCGTTACTGCGACGGACCTGGAAATGGCCCAATTTCTCCTTGGGCCTTCGGCCGTGGTCCTCGCTCCGGAAGGCCGGCAAATTTACGACCCACCTGAGGGTTGCGTGGGCATTCATTTGCACTCGGTTGCCTTTGGCTTCCGAGTTCCTCCGTGTCCTTTCCTCTCCCTTTTTTTATCGTCATTACAACGTAGTTCCGGGCCAACTGGTGCCCAATTCTCACCGACTTCTCACCTGCTTCATAAACCTCTGCCACTGGTGGTTGTGTGAACCGGATTTAGACCTGTTCCGGTATCTTTTTACTGTGAACAAGGTCGGCTCACACTCGCCGGGTTTCGTCCAAGTTGCCGCTCGTCCGGGGCGACAACTTTTCGAGGGGTTGTCCGACTCCATCAAGGACTGGAAACTCCTCTATTTCTTCGTCCGACCTGCTTTCTCCTCCTTCACCTTTCCGACCCTGTGGCCGGCTGCTCTATTCAAGCCTTGCTCTCGGCGTGCCGTCTTCACTAACGATGCGGTCCAGGGCGGCGAGTTCTTGAAGGGCTTTGGACCGTACTCCGTCAAGTACTGGTCCCGAGTCCGGGCCATGGCCAAGCGTGGCTTGCTGTCGGAGGGTGCGGCCACCGTAGGTAGTTTTCATTGCCTCTCTCTTCCCGTTTCTTTTTACTCTGTCTCATTCCGACTCGGAATACTTATGACTTTCTTTTCTTTCGTAGGTCCGTACGACTCCGACGCCACCATTTCCGACGAGGCTGCTGTGCCGACTCCTGAGATGGCGGACAGAGCTGAAAAAATGAGGCGTCGGCTGACCCAGCGCGCTTCCAGCACGGCTACTGCTTCTTCCTCCCAACCGTCACCAGTTCCCAGGTCGACTCCTCCACCTCCGCACAACGTGGTTGACCTGACGCCGTCGCCCGTCGTGTCGCCGACTCGACAGCCGCCCCCTCCCCCATCTGAGAGTTCGAGCTCCAAACGGCCGGCCGAGCAGACGGACACGCCGGCTCCGAAGAAGATCCGTTTGAGCCACGAGGTGGACGAGGATGCCCAGATCTGGCAAGGCAATTCCTCGGTCCGCAAATGGGCTGCAAACGTCCTTCTTCCTAAGGATGTGGCGATGACCGGCGCCCTGGGGGACGAGTACATCCGAATGAAAAAGGAGGGTTCTTGCTAGGATTGGTAGTGTGCAACGAAGCCTTGCCATTTCTCAGAGATCAGACCTCATCAAATTGGAGCACAAACTAATACAGGAGCTCGATGATATCCTCTACCGGGAGGAACTCCTCTAGTTCCAAAGATATAGGGAGTAGTAGCTAGATTGTGTCCGGGGACCGCAACACGCGGTTCTATCACGCAGCTACAGCATTACATAAGTCAGCCTTGATAGTTCAAAGGATCAAAGATAATTCTGGAGAATGGATCTCTGACAAGAATGACATTATGGAGCTCTTTCAGTCATTTTACACTGACTTGTATTCTGAAGACTCAATTGCGCATGAAGAGGACTCAGAGGTTACAAACTTCCCAGTGCTGCATTCGTCTCAATGGGCTGATATTAACGCTCCAATCACGGCCAAGGATGAGACTGCAGTGTTTGAAATGGCTCCATTTAAGGCACCTGGCCCAGATGGCTTCCAGGCCGATTTTTATCAAAAGTTTTGGGATACTGTCAAAGAATCCTTGTTCAAGTTTGCAGTTGATTTTTTTCTCGTCTGGGCACCTTTCTAATAGCTCTAACGACACAATGATATTCCTTGTTCCTAAGGTGCCAGGCCCTGAACTTGTGAGTCAATTCCAGCCAATTGGCTTATGCAACGTGTCATATAAAGTGTTGACCAAGGCTATGACGTTAAGGTTGAAGTCTGCTATGCGTTTGCTAATCGGCCCCTAAGCTACCAAACCAGCTTTGTACCAGGCAGACAAATCACGGATAACGTCTTGGTTTATCAGGAAGCGCTGAATTCCATGAGATCCAAAAAGGGTAAAGGAGGCCTAATGTTCATCAAGGTTGATTTGGAGAAGCCCTACGACAGACTTACATGGAGTTTTATTCATTCTACCCTTCAAAAAGCAGGCTTTAATGCAGAGTGGATTAGGAACATAATGTCTTGTGTTTCCACTTCGAGATTGGCAGTGTCATTTGATGGTAGGCTTTCTGATTGGTTTAGTCCAGAACATGGCAAACGTCAAGGGGATCCGATGTCCCCTCTCCTATTTGTTCTCTGCGTAGAATGATTGAGCTAGTTAATAGAGCAATTTGTGAAGGATGGCCAATGGAAATGAATGAAGGTTACAAGGAGTGGACCTTGTATTAGTCACCTCTTCTTCGCCGATGATCTAGTCTTTTTCGGAGAAGCATCATTTCACCAGGCTTCAGTAGTCAGAAAGTGTCTCAATGAATTCTATTCCCTCTCGGGTCAGCGGGTGAGTCAAACTAAATCGTCACTATTTTTCTCTACAAACACGGATGTAGAGATCCAGCAAGCAATAAGCAACAACTTGGGAATCCCTATAGTTAGAGATCTAGGGAGGTATTTGGGTGTGCCCTCTATTCATGGTAGACTCAAGCAGGACACATATGCTGGCCTATTATCCAGAGTTCAAGCAAAACTCGCAGGTTGGAAGAGTAGAACCCTCTCTTTTACAGGCAGATCGACCCTCATACAGTCAGTACTATCTGTTGTTTCGTGTTACACAATGCAGTCCGCTCTTCTTCCTGAGGGAGTGATTTCATGACTTGAAAGGCTCTCTAGGGACTTCTTATTGGGATCATCTGTTGACAACCGGAAATGTAATCTGGTGAGTTCGAAGACAGTTACGGAGAACAAAGAGCATGGAGGGTTAGGTAGGGGTGACCACGGTTCGGTTCGAACCGGAGGATGAAACCGTAACCATGCACTGTACAACCAGAATCGGAACCAAACCGTCCGTATGGTTCCGGTTCCGGTTCCTAACCGGAACCAATATGGTACCGGTTAAGGTTTTGATAATTAAGGAACTGGAACCGCCGATTCCGTTTTGGAACCGAACGGTTCCAATTCCAAACCGTGAAATTCTTAATAAAAAAAATTCAAAAACTTGCCAAACTGCCAAAGTTCGGCTATTTTTTACAAAATAAATAAAATGGCCAGTTGGCCTGGCGCAAGGCTTTGCTAGCGTGTAACACCACCATACATTAATTTTATTAAAAAAACAAAAAGAAATCACGGTTAGAACCGTGGAACCGGCGGTTCTAACTAGAACCTTATATTAAGGTTTCGGTTTCGGTTTCGGTTCCGATTCAATCATTTCTGGAACCGAAATTGGAACCGTGGTCATGCCTAGGGTTAGGCATTCGAAGGCTGGGTTCAATGAACCAAGCGATGGTGGCCAAATTGGGATGGAAGGTGATGAATAATGAGGATATAGCTTATGGATAAAAATCATGAAAGCTAAGTATAAAGCCAATGGTAATCCAACATCCTGGTCTGCCAAGTCTACTATGTCAAATATTTGGAAGGGTATGCTAAAATCGTCACCAATCCTCCTGGAAGGTTGCAAAAGACTGGTAAGGAATCGTAGGTCAACTTTGTTGTGGCTCGACTCATGGATAGGACACAGACCGCTTTGCTAGGCCGCAATAGGTATGATCCCTCCGTTAGATTTATCCACGAAAGTGATTGATTATTGGGCACCGGATTCGAGATGGCTGTGGGGAAAATTGTCCCCTTTATTATCTGAGGAGTATTTGAAGATGTTGGCTGCATTTGCCATAATAGATGATCCTGATCTGGAAGATAGCCTGGGTTGGAAAATGGGTGAGTCCGGTAGTTTCTCTGTTAAATCAGCTTATGATATTGCATTGGGAGGTCCTCTAGCGAATATCAACATGGTATGGAGTTCCATTTGGAATCTCAAGGTACCCCACCGGATCTGCTCCTTTCTATGGCTCGCACGGCATGACCACCTCATGACGAACACGAATAAGGCTAGACGCGGCTTCACTTCTGAAGTAACTTGCCACCTCTGTAGAAATGTTCCGAAGGATATGGATCATATCATGCGAACAGTGTTTGGGATGTTATTGCCCCAGATGACCACAAAAGAATCTGGAATCAGACGTACACCAACTGGTTTGATGAGGGCATAAATGGATATCTTAGATGATGATTGCTTGGGCGTTCCCGTATGGCGCCAACTTTAGTTGTATTGTTTGGGTATTCTCCTTCAGATTGATCGAAAAAGAAAAAAAAGAAACTAGTTGATATCGATCTTTACGACTAAAATTCTTCCCGGTGTCCGTTTTGCGTTCTTACGTGACAAGCTTAACATTATTGTGGGACATCAACCTTAGCTTGTACTTGGGGTACTATAAGACTCCACTATTATAGTTGTATATATTAGAATACTCGGCGGAACTGTCGTAGCTGGTGGTGGTCTGATTGATGCGCTATTCCAAGCCATGAATGCAGCTCAGCGCTTTGATACTATATCATAGAAGTAGATTAGGAAGAAAGAAAAGCGTTTACTCAGTTGAAGATCTGAGAACTTGCAGAAGCAAATATAAAAACAATGCAACAGTACTATGGTGCTATGGGAAGGTATACAAGTACATATGCTATGTAACTGAATGGTAACTATCCTAGCAGCTAAAACTGCTAAGATAACTAACTAACTAACTAGTTATTAATCCTCTAATAATACATATGAACTTGTATATTTTTGGATTATTGTTGAAACTGAAGTAAATTGTTTGATTAGTTATGACCTTATTATAATTTGATTGAACATTGAGTGATAAGTGTCAAATAGCCCATTTTACAACTCAAAAAAGTTCAATTAGCACCCCAAACTAAAAAAAGAAAAAAAAAAAAAACACATTGAATTAACTAATGCAACTCTTAAAAAAATTTTCAAAGATTTAAAGCAATGAATTAATTGCAATTAAAATTTTCATTCTTCAAGTCTAGAACAATATTTAAAAAGGAACGGGTTGTAATATAATGACTAATGAGTTTAATTTCTTGCAATTGAACAAATATTTTTTTTTCTTTTCTTTTTTTGGCGGCGAGGCGGGGTAGGGTGCTATAGAAAAGGCCTCTGAATGGCCACAATTAATTAATAACCTTCGCGTCAAGACTCTAGTAGCATCAACCCAAAGAAGCTCTCTTAGGTTCGACGGTTGTCCAGAGGGTATTCAAAACCATTCTACCCCAATAATCTCCATCCCTCAAGATGTTGGTTAAAAAATTAGCACACTTGTTACTTTTCCTCTACATCTTCCCCTTATTTTGCAAAGTGAAGAACAAGGGTTGTATCATTCTAAAGTCCCAAAACATTGAATGGGCGAGAATTGTAAGACTTTTGTCTAATCGAACATTTTTAAACTTATGCAATATCAAGTTATAAGTATTGCGACTAATCTTGAACTAGGATTTAAACTACTTAACAATTTAGTTCAACTCTTCTTCTTTAGTTCAGCTCTCCATCTTTAGTTGTAATCTCTGAACTTGATTATATTGTACCACTATTTGTACGTAAAAGATTACATATACTCCTTCTCTCAAATATTATCTACTAAATCAGTGAGCTAAACCCGTACGGGCTAAGATTACATAGGCTATAACTATGAATTGATGTTCCATAAACATTAACAACCCCGAGTAGATATTTTTAACAATAATTCTTTTGAAAACATGTTATTAACACAAAGCCTCCACCACTGTTTCAAAATCCATTTTCACTTTCACATCATTTAAAACTCTTTCTTTGATCAGTGAGCTCAAAACCCTCAATAGTTTTCAAAGCTTTGCCATTAAGCAATTAGTGCAGCTTATTATTATTATTATTTTTTGTCCGACCATATATTTTCTTAGTTAGGGTACACGCACTAAGATAAACCAAGACTAATTATATTTATACACGCTATATATGGAAAACATCAAAGAGTGAAAAAACATAACTTCATATATTTTAATTAAGATAGCTTCCTTCCAAAGTTAAAACTTGAGACTTAATGCAACTTATTTAAATAGTAAAACCTATTTGCCGCCATCCTTGAAAATCACACACTAGCTAGCTGCCCATGCTAGCTACTTCTATCCTTCCTTCTTAGCAGCATTCTTATTTAACTTCAAATTATCCCTATCAATAGCATCGAAACGTGACGTATAAATATAATAAAATAAAATTATATCTTTACTATTAAGTATAACTTTATAATGATAAGTGTATAATTCTTGATTTTAATATAACACTTAGCATTAGTTGACAATGGTTGTCTGTAATTACAAAAACTTTTATTATTCTTGGATAAGATTGTTTTTCTTACTAGAGAACTACAGAAGTATCTATATTATTAGCTTTTGTGGGACATTATAAAAGTAAATTTATGACTTTAAATTTTTTTTTTTTTTTTTTGAAAGGGTAAAAGTTTGATGTTTAAAAAAATTCAAATAAAAGAATATCAGAATTTTGTGGTATTTATTAATTATATATTACGTAAAAAATATTTGTTCCTAAATATGATGTGTTCACTAGTACAGGACAACTAATTCACGACCTTTGTAAAGGGCTTTTTGCGACTGCTGTACAACAATAGCGGATACTTGGACTTTCCGCGATTGTTCTAAGTGGAACGGTTGACGAAAGTGTATTTTATTTTATTTTTATTAAAATTCGGGTAGTTTCCATGATCATTCGGTAAGATATTAATATGAACTAACATAAACTAAAGTAAACTTAGAATAACGAGGAACCTGATTTGTAACAGCAGAAGCTTTAGGATCATTTGAATATCTACCCTTCACCAAAGTCGTTGGAATTGTCTGTGTTGGGATGGTAAACGTGCAGAATAACATTAGTGTTTTGTCTACCACTTCTCTCCTGACACTACTGGAAATTATAGAATTTCCGACCACCTGAAAGTGATCTTAAATCAAGTCGAAAGCCTTGTTCCGACCACTTTTGGTATCCGGAAAAACCTTTATTGCTATTTCCGACCACTTTTTACTTACGACTTGATTTAAGATCACTTCAGATGGTCGGAAATTCCATAATTTCCACTAGTGTGAATACCAAATGGTGTGTGTATGTTGAATACGAGAGATGTGGGAGGACCATTTTGCTTAGAAGCCTACAGGTCATCAATATAGGCAGATATTCAGTTAAAGCTAAACTGAATATCCAAAGTTACCTAACTCACTAAATCATCTACTTAGCTTGCACCACAACCACTTAATAATACAATATATTATAATATATTATATTAGAGAAAATACTTACATATTCTAAGTGGAACGGTTGCGGAAACTACCCACATTTTTTTCATACCACGGCTACTTTTACTCAGAAACAATCATGGATTCTTATCCAAATATTTACAATTTTGCCACCATGAATAGAATTAGGGAGAATGAATTGTAATTCGATGGGAAAAGAATAAGGTGGAAATAAAGTAGGAATTCAAATTTCACATCCATTGAATTGCAATTCATGGAGGTAACCCATGAATTGCAATTCAACAAAAGGAGTAATGGAAAGATGAATGGAAGTCAGCTAGAATAGAGAAGAAGGTGAAAGATATTATTCATGACTACAAGAGGGTAGTTATCTGTTCTGTTACACACAAGCTAATCACAGGTGGTTAGTATATATACTGGGAGCCATGGAGGGAAAAGAGGTTGAAGCCGGCTAACTGCTTCTAATGTGTAAAAGACTTCGGTGCCCCCTTCTGTACTGAACGTATATCATCCTTCATCAAGGAGTGAATTGTAATTCTCTCCAACCAAATTAAACACCCTAATTGAGGCATCCATTGAATTTCAATTCAATTACAGTTAAATTACAGTGAACCAAACGCTCTATTAAAGAATACACCACCCTTCTTTTTAGAATAGTTGCGAAAAGTTAGTCTCCTTTGTTCAATTTTGCACTAGTGGTTATTTATAGCTATTACCCAAAATTCTATTCTTGATGAACATATGTCGTAGTCTCCCACCATTTATGGCGTTTGAATGTACATTATAAGAAAACTAATCTGATAGGAGAATTAATTGCTTGATTTTTTTTCTTTGTCCTATTTTTATTACGTTGGTCCTAATTTTCCACAGATCACTTGACCCAAAAGAGTTGATTTTGGCGTTGTTAGGCTTCGAGTTTGCCTATAAAATGAGCAACAAATGTATATTGGTTCATCATATCAACCACATCTTTACTTGTCCTTTTTTATAATTTTTTTTGTACGTTTTCCTTTCAATTCCCTCATGGCTCTGAAACATCCACTGCCTTGCAAATCCTCCATGGCTGCACTCATTCTCCTACTTGTTGGGTTGCTACACATAACAGGTTTCTCTCACTCTCTCATGCATCTTACATTTAGGAGAATGAAAAAATAAGTTTTTTTTTTTTTTTTTTGTCAGACCATGAAGTGTAAGGCAATTTATATCCTACACCACGGCGCACGTTGCACTATGCGCCCAGATGCAAAACGACGTCGTTTTTATTTTTATTTATTTATTTTTTTTTTTGAAATTTCCCGCCCCAGTGAATGGCAGTAGTTTTTTCTTTAAAAAAAAACTCGCTGTTCAAGAATGTACATAATGTTATACTAGAATAGACATAATGTTATACATGAATGTACATAATTATATAACAAAATATACATACTCTTTTTAAAAGATAATACACATAATCTAACATAATACATAATAAACATAAACTTTTAACATAATACACATCAACTCTTAACATAATACACACAAATTTTCTGATTCGGATGTACATAATTGTATAAAAAGAATGTACATAATTGTACAAAAAATACACATAACTGTATGAACCAATACACATAACGTTGTGAACAAATACACATAACGTTGTGAACAAATACACATAATCTCAGCAACTTCCTACCGCGCCTCCCAACACTACCCCAAAACGACGTCGTTTTGGGAGGCGCGCGGCGCACAGTGCTATGTGCGCCGTGGTGTAGGATATAACGATTGGAAGTGTAATAGGTAGGCCCTAACTATAGAAATCGCCTTTAAACTCATTTTCAGACTAATTCACGTTCGCACAGGACGGATTGGCCCAATTAAAGAACAAAGTGTTGATCATATTACTTTTTTCTTACAAGAAGGGATTTTGAACTCTTAACGTTTCTAAGGTAACGCCGTTGGTCTGCGTGCTTATTCATAGCTTTAAAAAAAAATATTTTTAATTCTCAATTCTTGACGATAAATCAAGTAGATTCTTTATTATTACATAATCTAAATTGATCATTGTCAAGTTTAACGGCGATTGCAAAATTGATTCATCAGTGATGTGAAACAATCTGGGATAACATTTGTGTCCACGTGGTAGGGATGGATCAAATGGACCAATTGTATTTTAATTTTGTTTAGATGCTTGCCCTTACATGCGTTCATCTTCATGGAATTGAATTTACGTGCCACATGGTGGAAATGATTTTTATTTTTGTTTTTCTAATTTATAATTCTAAAACTAAAATAGTTTGGCATCACATGGTAAAAATATTATTTAACATATCAAGTCTTGTTTGTTTTCTAACATCATTTAATTTAGAGATATCAAAGTAAGTCAGGGCAAGATCTGGTGTGGTTACTGCTTCTCATGCGATTGTGCGACTTCGCACCAATTATGTATGTACAAATGTATCACTACGTGTTCAGAAATGCATCAGGGTATGATCAGATTCTCGTGCGGACAGGGTTTCCCGTACGGCCATGTAGTCACTCACCATTTATTACGCATAAATGCATCACAAAATGTTGAGAAATACATCATTAACTTTGGTGCATTTTATGGTGTATTTGTGCATTTTAATCTGATGCATTTTCGAACATATTAACTGAACATGGTGCACTTCTTTAAATATGGTTTCAAAACCAGAACCATGCGAAAGGGTGTCAAAGCTGAGTCACTTTTTAGTTATTTAGCAATAATAAAAAGTCTAAGCAATAAAAATATTAGTAAGGAAAAATTATGAGTTAATTTCATTTTTCATTATAGATTTATAGATGGTAGTCCAATTTTAGTTCTTTTCAATCAGAATTTTTTTTTTTTTTTTTTTTTTTTTTGTCTTAGTATAGTAGTATTATTGTGATATGACCAATTTTGGTCCTCTATCAACAAAATTATTGAAATTGTGTTAAATACAAGAGCATTTCGCTGTTCAATTATGAATTTTTTAAAAAATAAATATAAAATATATAACGGGTTAACGCACTTTGTATTAAAAAGATCAAAATGTCATTCTATTTAACGAAATTTCTACGATTGTGTTGATAGATGATCAAAATTGGTCATGTCACAATAATACTAGGATCAAGAAGGAATGTTTTGATAAAAAATGACTAAATGTGGAATGTCACCTATAAATCTAGGACCAAAAATGAAATTAACTAAAAAATTAATATCATCATAGTATAAAAAATTTATGGAAAAAAAAGTCAAATAAGCCCTTAAATTTTACTCAAAAAAAGCCAATTACGCATTTAAACTTTCAAAAGTATTAAACCCATAAACGTGTTATTTTGGAGTATTGAAGACCAGAAATCAGTTGGTGACCCGTAATTACAAGTCATCACTAGGGTTCCGGTGACCCTTCGACCAACTCCAACGAACCTCTGATTGATTTCTAACGACAAACATTGGTAACTGGCGACCGTCAAATGGTTATTGGTCGCGTTTGGAGAAGGCAAACCTTGGCCTGCCTTCTCCAAACGCGACCGGTTAGAATTTGATACAAGACTCGCCATAGTTGGTCAGAGGGTTGCCGGAACCCTAGTGACCTGCAATTACAGGTCACCAAATAGTTTCTGAGCTTCAATTCAATGCTTCAAAATAATATATTTGTAGATTTAATTACAACTTTTGAAAGTGTAAGGGTCTAATTAACTTTTTAGGTAAAATTCCCTATTTGATCGTTTTTCCAAAATTTATTGTAGTTCAAAAACAATTTTTTTTAATCCAATTAATTACGCATGGTAATTTTTCGTGCAGTTAACTCAAAAAGATGCACCTTACAAAAAGATGAACCTTAAATACACAAATCACGCACCTTAATCAAACAAACAAAGAATCTTAAAAACACAAATCACGCACCTTAAGTTTTAAAATGACGCACCTTAAGCATACAAATCACGCACCTTAAGAAGGAAAACCGGCCATGCAGTTTAGGCTAGGCCGACGCACCTTAAGTTTCAACAATTGACTCACCTTAAGTACACAAATCATGCACCTTAATCACAAAGCACAAAACACAACTCACAAGTACAAAAACCACGCACCTTAATAAGAAAAATCACACGTCTTAAATTTGACCTAAATTCAAAAATGACCAAATTGCCACTGCATTTTGTATATATATTTTTTAATTTTGTTAATCTTGAAAGTTGATTTAGGCAAGATCAGTGGTTCAGATTTAATTGCCCATGCAACCCCACAGGACATACCCAACCACATGGAATTGAATTATCCAATTAATCACGCATGGTAATATATCCTCATCATTGATTCATTTTGTCGTCCTTTGCAGGGGTAGAGTCCATTGGAGTTTGTTATGGTAAAAACGGCAACAATTTACCATCGGAAACCGATACCATAAACCTCATGAAGAGGAGTGGCATCCGAGGTCTGCGAGTCTACGCCGCCGACCCCGCAGTCTTCAACGCTGCCAGGGGAAGCAACCTCGCCGTCATCGTCGACGTTTCCAACCCTAGGCTCCAAGAGCTAACCGACCCCGCCCGAGCCAGAGCTTGGGTCCAAACCAACATAGTACCCTTCGCCAACGCCGTCAACTTCAAATACATCGCCGTCGGGAACGAGGTGTTCGCCGGAAACCCCGAAACGGCTCGGTACGTCAACTTCGTCATGCCCGCCTTGCGAAACGTGCACAACGCGCTAGCGGCGGCTGGGTTGCAGGGCAAGATCAAGGCCACCACCGCCACCTACTCCGCCGTCCTGACCAACACCTACCCGCCCAATCAAGGCGTTTTCCGGGACGACGCCAAGGGGTTAATGAACCCCGTCGTCCAATTCCTCGCCCAAAACAATCTCCCTTTGCTAGCCAATATTTACCCTTATTTCAGTTACCGAGGAAACCCCTCTCAGATCCCGCTTTCCTACGCTCTTTTCACCGACCCCAACCCCAACGCCGTCGGCTACCGCAACCTCTTCGACGCGCTCCTCGACTCCATGTACGCCGCCGTTAAGAAAGCCGGCGGTCCTAACGTCCCCATTGTTGTTTCGGAAACCGGCTGGCCCTCCGCCGGCGGCTTCGCGGCGACGACGCAGAATGCTGCCACGTACTATAGGAATCTCATCGCACATGTTAAAGGAAACGCTGGGACTCCGATGAAGCCCGGAAGGTCAATTGAGACTTACCTTTTCGCCATGTACGATGAAAACCTGAAAGGTGGTGATGCAGTGGAGAAGCATTTTGGAGTGTTCCGTCCCGATAAAAGTTCAAAGTATCAGCTTAAATTTAACTAATTAAGGAATGAGCTGATTAGCAGTATTGCAATAATAATAATAATGATAACAAATAATGTATGGGACAAAAATAAATTACAAAAGTGTATGAATCATTGGATCCCTTTACAGAGCATAAGAAGGGGCAATAAAATTGTAAATGCTTTATGCATGGATCCAACATACTCTAATATGTTTGAGCATTTGAGCAATAAAGTTTCTTGTTTATATATTATATTTGGTGTGATTGTACACATAAATTTATAAGTGTTTATTTAAATACTAGTTATAAATCCACAACGTGCTCCCAGTGGTCACGGAAAATTTTAACGTGGACTGAAATTGGAACAATTTTAATAACAGTGATCGCAATGTGACAAAAATAATTATCGTGGACAAAAATTGAAAAGGCCCTTATAACACTATGACCAAAAATGGAATTCACTAATCTAGCTATTTCCCAACCTAGCTTTCTCCCTTTGAAGATATACCTCATTATCATCTTCTCCTAAAGGTTGAATCCCCAATGCTAAGGGTCCCCCACACCTCGCCCCGACAGAGCATTTGGGAGGATGTAAATCACGGTGACTCAATGGTTCATCGAACAGGGCAAAATCTTGATGCACACAAGGAATCTGCCCACTTCAAACATAATTCACACATTGTCACCGCCGAAGTTCAAACCATGTATTATCATCTTGAATTATTGGTTGAGACCCTTTAACTTGTCCATCCGAAGCTTCACCACTTTTTTGACTTTTTTGACCTTTTCTCCTTCGGCCAATCCAATTATGTGGCCAATCCCTTCCACCACGCAAGTGTTGGAGGCCGGGGTTATTGATGAACTAATGGCATGTTTGGTTCATGGAATAGGTTAGGAACGAAATAACATTTATTAGAATAGACCTATTTCATCGTTTGATTGGATCATTTTGTCATTGGAATAACATGCCTAGGAATGAACACATTCCTAGGGGGCCTTGGTATTAGACACTATTAGCTATTCCCATGTCCTTGGGAATAGCTTTTATATCACAAATACCAAAAATACCCTTTGCACATTATATAATATTTATATTTATTTAATAAATATAATGTATTATATAAATGTATATATTTAATTAATTATAATTTTTATTCATCAATCTATATATATATATATATATATATATATATATATATATATATATATATATATAAATTATTTGTGTGTGTGTGTGTGTGTGTGTGTGTGTATATATATATATATATATATATATATATATATATATATATATATATATATATGTAAATAAAAAAAATTAACTGTATAAGACTCCTTAGTTATGGAGCCTTGGCTCCTAAATTAAGTAACCTGCACATCTGCATCCCTAGCGGCATTGCAAGCTTGTCTAGCGGATGAGCATTGTAATTGAAATTATGGAGCCTTGAGGCTCCTTTTATAGGAGCCTCAAGGCTCCATTCCTTACTTCTCCAACCGATGTGGAATAAGTGAGAAAATAAATATAAATATAAATATGTATTTGTATAATAATAATAATAATAATAATAATAATAATAATAATAATAATAATAATTATTATTATTATTATTATTATTATTATTATTATTATTATTATTATTATTATTATTTTGTATCAGGATATTTATGTCTTTAAAACATATTGCATTTCTATTCCTTTAACTAACCTAACACTGGAATACAATTACTAAAGTCTATTCCTTCAGCTAACCAAACAACAGAATACAATTCATATTCTATTCCTTACCTATTTCATTCCCTGTAGAATAGCATTCCTATTCCCTCTAAATTTATTCTGTGAACCAAACGTTCTGTAAGTGACTTGGGCTTATAATCCTAGGTTTATAGCAAGTGCAACTACAAATTGTTCACTATCTTCCCTTGTGTTTCTAAGGGATTCCCTCCTAAAGTGCAGGTAATACAGAAAGTTCTCTCTAACGTCATTGCTTTTGGATATTGGGCCCAACTACTGCCCGTAAATCATATCATTTGCTTGAACAAAGGACCCTCTAGAGATGTTTTCTTGTAACACCACCATTGGGACTTTTCTTCTAGACTTCCTTTAACCAACTAAGAATCATTCTTCGTCGTTATTTCTTCGGGAAAAAAAAATTGGCCATGTGTGATAAAATAGTTAGCTTATAGGTCAATTTTAGCTTATTTAGCCATTATTAGACTATTAGTTGTTTGGTTTAGTTTAAAAATTAATATAAGTGTTTGGTTAATTAACTTTTTGTATTCTAAAATGCTAAAATTCATAAAGCTACTATAAACAATTTTTTCAATTAGCGTTTTGAGAAAAGAAATTATACTAAACAGTTATCAACTAACAGCTAATTTATCACATCTCTACAATCAACTATGTTAACAATTAATTACACCTTCTAATTAACTCAATCAGCTAACAACTATCATCCCTCGTCGTAAGGGTTTCTCTCCACTTTCTCTCCCAAAATTAGGGTTTCGTCCTCGGCACAGTATTAGCGAAGCAGTTTTCGACGGAAAAAACACGCAGGAACAGCACACACGACAGGGAAGATTGAGCGCAGGCATGGCAGTGTCTGAAGCTGCGATAGCTGGCCTGTCGGACAGATGGGCGGATATAGTACCAGAAGATGAGGACGTCGGTGTTGAGGCGCCGGCGGTCGACGATGACGCAGCCACGTTGGCAGAATCTTGGATGTTGGTCGGGCGGTTCTTGACACAACGATTGATCAAGGTTGAGTACATGCGACAAGTAATGGCCTCGGCATGGAAACCGGTTAGTGGTGTGCATATCACGGAGCTCCAACCGAATCTTTTCCAGTTTGTATTCCATCACATAATAGATGTCCGGAGAGTTTTGGATGAGGGACCGTGGTCCTTTGAGAATTGTACGTTGTTATGTAAAGAGGTGAAGGATGGTCAGTTGCCGGAAGATATGGTGCTTGATACTGTTGATTTATGGGTGCAGGTGTATAACCTGCCTGTTGGTTATAATACGGTACCGGTGCTTGAACAGACAGGGAACTTTTTGGGGAAGTTCCTAAAGGTTGATGAAAGACAGATGAAGGGGCCTCTCAAAGCGTTCTACCGAATTAGGGTTTGTATGCCCGTGGATAGACCTCTGAAAAGAAGAATGAAATTAATTCGGCGGGACAAGTCATGGGGATGGGTGAATTTCAAATATGAAAGATTACATACCTTCTGCTTTTTCTGTGGACTTTTAGGGCATTCGGAAAAGTTTTGTTTGAAAGCTATGAACTCGACTTTGACACCTGAGCAATATCCTTATGGTGTATGGATGAGAGCTGGTCAGGCAAGAGGCCCACGGCCAATTGGAAAACCATGGTTGCTTACCTCGGAGGATCCGCCGATCCGTCATGGATCTATGAGTGGGGCGCCGGAAATTCCGCCCGTGAATGAACAGGCACACTGCCAAACCGAGGAGGAGAAGGGGGGCCGGGGTAACGGCGTTGACTAAACGGCGTAGGCAGGATGATAGACAGTTGACTGATACGGATGTTAACATGGCTGAAAGTTCAAAAAACTTGCTACAGGCGGGCTCTGGTTCCCAGACCCGCCCTCAACAATGAGTACTCTAAGTTGGAACTGTCGTGGCTTGGGCAATCCACGGACAGTTCGTGCAATTGTGGACATGGTGTCCAAGAAGAAACCTGATTTTGTATTTTTGATGGAAACGAAGGTGGCACGAATACATGCTGAACGTGTTCGTGTTAAGATTGGTTACGAGGGCCTTTTTTTATGTTGATAATACGGGCCGTAGTGGTGGTTTAGAATTACTTTGGAGGAAGAACAATACTGCAAGATTACTGGGTTACTCGAAGACGCATATTGATGTGGAAGTTAATATAAGTGGTTTCCCGAATTGGAGGATGACTTGTTACTATGGCTATCCAGAACGAACACGAAGAACTGAGTCATGGGATTTATTGAAACAGTTGGCAACACGATCTGAGCTACCCTGGGTTGTGATTGGCGATTTTAATGATCTCCTGTATCAGTATGAGAAGAAAGGTGGAAACCCACACCCGAATAGTCTCTTACGCGGTTTTGGAGAGACTATTGATCAGTGTGGTTTGACGCAGTTATCAATGAGTGGTTATCAGTTCACATGGCAGACGGGCATAGGCACTCTTGGATGGATCCAGGAAAGACTAGATAAGGTACTTGTCACTAACCACTGGAGGGATATTGTTAATGGGGTCACGGTTACAAATCTATGGACAAGAAGATCAGATCATTCAGCTATTTTCATGGGGATTCGACAATATGGGACCAGGAGGGGTGGGGGGCGAAGATTTCGTTTTGAGATGGCATGGCTCTATGATGAGGGGTGTAGAGCATTAGTTGCTGCATCATGGGAGGAAGGAAGGAGTAGGGGCGCACAAAGTTGTATTGCACACTGTGGAAAACGGTTAACCCGATGGGGGGGAGACCGTTACCATAAGTTTGGGGAAAAGATTTAGCAGCTCCGGAAAAGACAAGATCAACTCAGGGGATGTACTGATCACGCATCCCTGGATGAGTATAACCACCTAGAAACGGACCTATGCCGAGTGGAGATGCAGGAGGATGTATACTGGAAGCAGATGGCCAAACAGCATTGGCTCAAGGATGCTGATGCCAACACGAAATTTTATCATAGGTATGCCTCGAACCGAAGGAATAAAAATACTTTAATTAAAATTATGGATAGTCGTGGTGAATGGGTGGAAGGGGATGATATGGCGGGTGTGGTTCTGGACTATTTTAAGCATATTTTTACAACTAGTAATCCCATGAGTGGTGATCTGATCTATAGCAATATTACTCCACGGGTAACTCAGGCACAAAATGAGTTATTAGTGCGGCCTTTTGAGGTTGGGGAGGTGAAAGATGCTCTCTTTGAAATGTATCCAGATAAGGCACCAGGGCCGGATGGGATGAACCCCGGTTTTTATCAGAATTTCTGGGATATTGTGGGGGGTGATATCTCGACTTTTATTGTAAACTGTCTGAATGCAGGCTCGTTGCCACCTGGTCTGAATAATACCGACGTCGTATTAATTCCTAAGAAAGATGTTCCTGAGCAGGTCTCTGATTTGAGACCAATTGCGCTTAGTAATGTAATTTATAGGATTATGGCTAAAATGATTACCCGGAGAATGAAACCCCTAATGGATAGTATTATATCTGAGTCCCAAAGTGCATTTATACCAGGCAGGTTGATAACGGATAATATTTTGATTGCCTCAGAGGTAGGCCATTATTTGAACAGGAAACAGTGTGGAGTAGTTGGTTGGAGTGCCTTAAAACTGGATATGGCGAAGGCCTATGATCGGATGGAATGGCCTTTTTGAAAGGTATGATGGTGGCCCTGGGATTTAATGATAAGTGGATTGATCTTATTATGATGTGTGTTATGACGGTATCCTATAATTTCCTGGTGAATGGGTCACGTAGTGATTCACTAATACCAACTAGGGGCTTACGACAGGGTGATCCATTATCTCCATACCTTTTTATAATTTGTGCTGATGGTCTCTCTTTGTTGTTACAACAAGCACAAGGAAGGGGTTTAATACATGGATGTAGAGTAGCAAGGGGTGATCCGCCTATCTCCCATCTTTTCTTTGATGATGATAGCTTATTAATTTTTAAAGCAACTGTGCAGGAGGCAAATGAAATTAAAGGCTGCCTGGCTTTATATGAAAGTCTGTCTGGGCAGGCTGTTAATTACCATAAATCCAGTATATGCTATAGTAAGAATACGACGGAGGAGGTCAAGGAAAGTGTGGCACAAGTATTAGGAGTGATCCAGGCTCCTAACTATGGGAAATATCTTGGGTTGCCATAATTTATTGGAAGAAATAAGAAAGCGGCATTTGCTTATATAGAGACAAGATCAGACAAAGAATAGGGTCTTGGAACAAGAAACTATTGTCACAGGCAGGAAAGGAGGTCTTATTGAAAAGTGCGGCTCAGGCTATGCCTACTTTCTCAATGAGTGTTTTCTTATTGCCTATTACTATTTGTACGGCTATTGAGCGGTTGATGAATAGGTATTGGTGGGGTTCAGGGAATGACCAGAGAACCCATTGGAAAGCCTGGGATAAGTTATGTATTCCAAAGAAGTATGGTGGATTGGGTTTTAAGGACCTAAGAGCTTTCAATGTGGCACTCTTGGGAAAGCAAACTTGGAGATTGTTAACCAATACAGATTCTCTGGTTTCTAAAGTTTATAAGGCAAGATATTACCCGAGCCAACCTTTTACTGATGCGGTCCTCGGGAACAACCCAAGCCACTGTTGGCGGAGCATTTTGGCGGCTAAGGGTTTAATTTGCAGTGGGGTTAGAAGACGAATTGGGAATGGAAATTCTACCTTGGTGTGGGGACACCCATGGTTGCAAGATGAAGACGAACCCATGATCCAGACAGAAATGCCACCCCAACTGAGTAATGCCAGGGTAATCAATTTAATTGACCAGGCTACAGGCACTTGGGATCATGATTTGCTCACTGATATTTTTGAACCCAGTGATGTGATTAGAATTCTTAAAATACCAGTCTCCCCAGGCTATGATGATATGTGGTATTGGCATGGGGACCCCAAGGGTAACTACACGGTTAAACATGGATATAGATGTATTTTGGGGAATTATGAGAATGTTGAGAATGAGGGATTTACGAAATGGCTAACATTGTGGAAGCAAAAAATACCACCCAAATGGAAGACATTATTATGGAGAGCTTTGAGTGATATCCTCCCTACTACCAATAACTTGCTTATAAAGAGAGTAGAGGTTGATCCGGTGTGTGCCATGTGTGGAGTTGCAGATGAGAGTATTATGCATGCATTGGTTTTGTGTGACTACACAAGGACCATTTGGGCTCTATCTAACCTTCCATCTACAAATATTGTGACAAATATTTTTTATGAATGGTTTAGTGCAATGCTAAATATTCTAGATTCTGATGGTATTGCCTACGCAGCTGCAATTATTTATCATTTATGGAGGGCTCGGAATGGTGCGATTTGGGAAGCATGTTTGCCCAGACCATGACGATTGCTCGCCGCGGCCCAGGCCGAATTATCTGCATGGCGTCATGTCCATACGCCGAGAGGAGAAGTGAATGTGGCGTCAACCAGCGCCCTAGTGCACGTTACTGCCCACGAAGCCGTGTCCCACACTACAGCAAATCACGCCCCAACACAAATACATTCCAAGTGCTATGTCGATGCTGGATATCATCATACGGACAATGCAGCAACGGTAGGAGCAGTAATAATTGGATCAGATGGTCGATTTATTTCGGCATACACCGCGCCTTTGCCACATTGTTTTTCCCCACTAATGGCTGAGGCATATGCTCTTAAGGAGGCTCTATCTTGGCTACGCGAGCGTGGAGATCAAGATGTAGAGCTTTATACGGATTGCCAGATGCTACAAAGTTATTTAACCACACCACAGCTGCTCACATGATGATATGTTGGCTATGCTATTGATGAATGCAGGAACTATTTGTCTACTTTTAGTTATAGTCATGTTAATTTCATCCTAGATCGCAGAATTATTTAGCACATAGTTTAGCTTCTACAGCTTTTCAGTATGATACAGCTATGTATTGGGATATTATCCCACCTAATGCTATTTCAGCTTATCTATGAATACAACCCATTGATTGACCTTCAAAAAAAAAAAAAAAAAGCTAACAACTATCAATTAACAGCCATTTACCAAACAAGATCTAAGACTTTGAATGTGGCTTGATGGTTAAAAAATCCCCTAGCTAGTTTTCTGTGCGTGCTTGATCATCATATATCCTTAGCTTTGACTCACTTCTCAAATGCATTGTGGGATATTAATTATAGTTTTGTTTTCAACCTTATCACTAATAATATAGTTTTCTTTTCAACCTTCAACTGATAAGGTTTTTTATTAGTGAAATGATACCCAAAAACTTTGAAAATTCTTGAATTCCCACTATATTATTTTCTACAAACTCCCATGTTGATCAGAGATGGGATCGTACGTGGCACTGTACTTATAGAATTCGTATTTATGATAGTGACGTACTATTGCATTCCGCGTTTGGCAGGGATGCTGCGTACGCAATTCTCATTTGGTCAACAAAATTATATTATGCGATGTATTTGATACTCCTTCTGTTCAATTTTATGTGTTAAATTCGATTAATGAAACTTGACTAAAATTATTTATAATTTAAACTTTTATAATATTATATTTAAAATTAATATATAAAATTTATATATTTAAATACTATTAATCACAAAAAAAAATTAAATTTGAAAATTATAAAAAAAAAATGCTTATAGAAATAAGTAAAGAATAAATAGTTGGTTTGACCAATAGATAATAACTACGACAGATAAAATGGGATTGAGGGAGTAATAATTTTTAAATGAGACAAATTTACATTTAATTTCACGATTATTATGGTATTACAATGTTGTCACATAATTTTTTACGACAGATAAAATGAGATTGAGGGAGTAATAATTTTTGAATGAGACAAATTTACATTTAATTTCACGATTATTATGGTATTACAATGTTGTCACATAATTTTTTACTTTTAATTTGACAACGCCGCCTAACGTCATAGCTTTAATTTTATGAATTCAATAATTTTACAGTTTTAGTCTTATCGTCTTATTGAAAAATATTTATATATAATATAATAAATGAAAGTGTGATATATATATTTTTTTTTGAATGCTACTTGCTCTATTACATTGTAGTATCTGTTCATATACTTTCTCAACCTACTGAAACACAAAAAGCTAATAACGCCTCCACTAAGGCTCAAACTAACAACTTTCCAAATGGAAGTCCAACCCGGATACCATTAGACCACATAATCCTGATAAATGAAAGTGTGATATGGAAGAACAACTTGGTACCACTAGACTACATACAAGATCTTTGACAGTACGTTATTTTTATTTTTTATTTTTTAGATCAGAGAGGAGGGGGGAACCCAACACATCTAATGAACATTTGCAGCTCTTTGTCTACAGGCTCGTCTAGTCGATGAAGCTCCTATCTTGTCAAGGGCAATCAATTCCTCAAGTTTCCGCGGCGGTGTCTCTAAAATATGGAGGTCACCCTGCTGTAAAGAAGCCATGGCCGCCAGTTTATCCGCCAGGCGGTTTTGTTCTCTGTAAATGTGCTCAAACCGCAAATCTGTGAACTTCTCAGCTTCCCTAACACATAGCCTCACAATGTTGTTTAAATGGTGTCTATGGCCATCACCCTTTCGTAAAGCCTCCACCATCGATTTCGAATCACATTCAAGAATGATTCGCCTGGCGCCAAACTCCTTAGCCATCCGCAGGCCCTGCAACACGCCCCAAGCTTCCGCAGCTTCTATTGGACATCTTCCAATTTTGTTGTAAAAACCTCTGAGCCAACCCCCATTGCTATCTTGGAGAACACCCCCACAGGTCGCTTGCCCGTGGGTGTTGCGGCTGCCATCCACATTCAACTTCAAGCATCCCACCTCCGGTCTAGTCCAGGCCAACCTGGCTTCGTGTTCCAGATTGAATCTTGACAGAGGCCAGCTTCTATCTTGGAATGCATTCGCAGTTTCGCCATCACAGCATCGCAGCCAATCCAGCTTGTGTTCTACGGACACGCACGTACCATTAAAGATCTCCTCGTTCCGCCACTCCAAAGCCACCAAATTCTGGTTGCGAAGCGCTCAGGCCATCCTTCCTCGAACCCGTTTTTCATGTCGCCTTGCAGATTCCTCTTGAGCCATGTCGCCCAATCGAGGCTTCGCAAGGCCTCCACCGTGCGCCTGTGTAAGGCCTTCTCCCAAACTTGCTTCGCTGCATCACAACGTCTGAACAAGTGATTCAAGTCATCCCGCTGTCCTGCACAACGATAACAGAACTCATTAGATGTAAGGTGTCTCCTAGTTCGCTCGTAGTTGGTCATAATTTTCTTGTGTTTAACAAGCCATAAAAATATCGAGATTTTGGCCGGCACTTTTAGCGCCCAAATGAGCCCCAGTCTTTGTCTACCTCCCTCTCCGTGGGTGCAATCGCCAAGCCGTACGCTGATCGTACCGTAAAGCGTCCTTGGATGTCCGGACCCCATCCCCACTCGTCCTCTACGTCGGGCTCTGCTAGACAAAAGCCGGCGAGACGTTCCAGTTCTTCATACGGAAGAGATTGCCGCAACGTCTCCCATTTCCACCCTCTGACTGGATCCCAGTATTCATCCACATTTACGTAAAGTTCTGGGAGCCCCAAGTTCCCCGCAGCTTCTCATATAAGGGCTTTGGTGTAAGCCAAGCATCCATCTAAAAGCGCGTCGACCTTCCATTCCGGACTACATGCGTAAGACCATTCTCCAAAATTTCGGTGGCAGCAACGATCCCCTTCCATGCATTTGAAGTGTTTCTTCTGCGAGGTTCAATTCGAATTGGGCCTGATACTTGGTTATACTTTGTGACTAGCGTCTGTGTCCATAAGGCGTCAGGTTCTGTCTTGATCCTCCAGCAGAGCTTCGCCATGCATGCAGTGTTCATGGCATGCATATTTCTCAGTCCCAGGCCTCTACGTGATTTCTCGGTTGTGATCACATCCCAGCTTACCAGGCTCATTTTTTTCTCCCCCAGTACGTTATATTTCTTATTATGTCATTTATGAGCATTTTTAAGGTAGAAAATGGAATATTAAAATTATGGAATAATCATATTATCCCAAACCAATAACCTTGTGGTCTAGTGGGGCAAAGTGGATCTCCCATATGAGAGATCATGGGTTCGAGCTTCAGTGATGGTGATATGATACTGCATTGTAAAAGTCATTGATTAAATGTAGTAATGCCACAATAATTGTATGATTTGATACTGTATTGTAAAAGTCATTGATTAAATGTAGTAATGCCACAATAATTGTATGATTAAGAAATTTGCCCACTTACCTACAATAATTGTATGATTAAGAAATTTTGATTAAATGTAGTAATGCCACAATAATTGTATGATTAAGAAATTTGCCCACTTACCTACAATAATTGTATGATTAAGAAATTTGCCCACTTACCTTAATTTCTTCTGCCAAATATTACTTACTGACATAATGAGCTAAGCAAGAAATTTTGACTATGTTTGTTAGTGTAGTACGGGACTAAATGTACATTTAATTCGATTTAAGAGGGAGTATGAAAGTAAAGAAGATTAAAATGAAGTCCTTACAAAGTCTCTCAACTTTATTATTTATATCAACAGTACGTTGAGACATTATATATCAATCACTTATATAGTATTAATAAGTATATACAAACAAAACTATTTCAAATGAAAATTAATAACAATATTGAATACAAAAATTTATAGTAAGAAAATTGTTCAAAAAAAATATATAAAAATATACTTACTAGTTACATAAAATAAAAATTTTTAAAATATAACATTAATAATGTGTGTGTGTGTGTGTGTGTATATATATATATATATATATATATATATATATATATATATATATATATATATATATTTTGATAGGGTGCGGACCCAACGGGCCTAGGGCCCAAAGAAGAAAGAAGTTAGGAAGAGGTGGAGGCTGGGCCCACAAAAGATCGGCCCCAACGAAAAGGAAGGATGGCCCAGAGATAGATATAGCCGAGTCCAGGAAGGCGTGCGAGCAGAGAGTCGGCGCAAGAGAGGGGTCGGCGCAAGCAGAGATCGGTTCAGAAAGATAGCCGTTGGCGTTTAAGGAACCCCTTCAAAGCTCGGTCAGACAGGCCGTTAGGAGGCCCAATAACGACAGCCCAACGGCCTCTGGGTTTAATAAGCCACATTATGGCACTTTAATGTATGCATTTAAAATTAACAAGGGTGACCCACTATAAAGGGGGGGCCCTTTGGAAATGTAAGAGGCAGCCAAGTCGAATTGCTCAAAGGAAATACAAGAAAGATACTAAGAGTTATAGCCATTTCCCTTGAAAGCGTCTATAGCTTTGTTTGAAAGGTGAATTCACCAACCACGGTTGTGTTGGACCTCCCTGGGCCCAACTCCAATAATCCCTTTGGTGTTCATAAAACATGTGGCGTTCATGTCTCCTTCCAACTCTGATCCCTTTTTCTCAAAGAAAATTTGAACTACCGAGAGGTGTGACTACGGTGATGCTCTATTCTCATAGTGACAACATCTTATCCATGTACCTATTGCATAATTGGGTTCAAATTATGCAAGAGTCCATATAAACCACCAAGCTCACAATTAGAACCATCATTGAGTCATTACACTATCTCACGTTGCAATTAAAATCACATAGCACCATAAGAAAGAGCTCAATCCAAATCCTAAAGGAATATAGCTACTCATACTTGAAATTGGAATGAAAGCATGATTAATTGAAATGAAAGTACTATTCAATTAAAGAAAATATAGAGTAAGGAAAAAAGACTTAGCTTAGATCAAGAACAACGGAAGATGCATTCTTGAAATTGAAATAAAAATGAATTAATTACAAGCTAAAATGAACTTCAATTTTTCATGAGAAGTCTTTCCAAGAAAACTTATTTTGGAGAGAGAGTGAAAAAAATAAAAAGTGATCTAAAAATAACTGCAAATGCATATTTGCACCCTTAAATCCATATCAAATTAAAGTAATCAACTCAACAAATTTCATACGCTTGATTGGAGTATACCTCCCGGCCGAGAGGTCCACCGTGACCATGGGAGCACGCTGTGGGTTTATATTACTAGCATTTAAATAATTAAACACATAAATTTATGTGTACAATCACACCAAATATCTACAATGTATCTACAATCTATCTACAATCTACAATTCTAATAAGAGCCAATAATGTTAGACCCTTAACTGGAACAAAAAAATGTCGGTACTATTGTTTCTTAAAATGAATGATTCATATTATACTATTGCTTCTTAAAATGAATTGTTCATATTATTTTGATTTTAGTATTTTTTTATTGATTTTTCTTATTTACCCTCTATTATATTATTTTCTTCCCTTAAATAACCTAAATTCCGTTAGCGTAAACTTTAGTAACGGAATATTCCGTTAACTATTTATTATTTTAACTTACGCATTAATTTCTATAAGAAAAGTGTTAGTTTCGAACCACATCCCAATTAGAGTTGGCATAATTGTTAAACATACACTACGAATATGTTAAAATATATTTAAAATATATATAATATAAAATTTAACAGAAACTTTGTTCAAATAATTAGTCTGACTAAATACATAATATTCAAAATTAAGCATCAAAGATTATAAATCAAGAACTTTAAAAATCATTTGATTTTTATGCATTAAAAAAAACATATTTATGTTAAGTTTTTTTTTTTTTTTTGTTTTTTTTTTGTTTAATTAATCTTCTTTTGATTATTTAGATCAGAAAAAAAAAACTTAATATTTCAATTATACTTTTGCATTATTGGTATGATTTAGGTCATTATGGTATTAATTTTTTGTATGTATTTTTATAATGGTACAATTATTGTACATTACTTTACAAATATCATACTATTATTTTTTTATCGGACAAAATTGTTCTTACATCATTTTCAGGCGTGCACGACCTAACTACAAAATTGTTGATCATAAATACAATTACACCTGAACTCTAAAACAGTAGGACCATTTTCTAATGAATGACAATGCTGACATCCCGCTGGCTCTAATTGAACAAGTTTAGACATCATAATTTTATCAATGCATGAAAACTTCTAAAGAAATTTGTAAGTTAATTTTTACTATATTATTATAAAAATATCTATTGTAACTATATATTTTGAATTATTTATTATCATCCTATATTGGCAGGAATTCTAACAATTGTCTTTGATACACTCTCAAAACAATTTGTCTCAACAACGAATGTAAATTAAAAATAAATCAATGATTGCATTATTGTTAATGAAAAGTATGTACGCCACTTTATTACTCTTATTAAACTAAATAAAGTAGTAGCTACAACAAAAAATAATACATATGCATTTAATTAATTTAGAATTAGATGTCTATAATGCCTTTATTTAAAAAAAATTATTCATTATAAAAAATTTAAAAATAGATATAATTTCATTAGTTATATTATCTTTATTTTCTACAATTCAAAGATTCATTACCTTCACATTTATTAATTTATTATATTCACTTTTCCATTGTCTTCTTTCTACATTATCTTGTAATTAAATATCAAATTATAATACAAAATACAGTGTATATATATATATATATATATATATATATATATATATATATATATATATATATATATATATATATATATATATATATATTTGTTTATTTATTTATTTATTTACCAAGTATTTTATATGAATATAATAAATATTAATATTTTGTTCAATATTTTCACATGATAACTTACTTTACCATCTCACAATGCATGAAACATGTAGGGGAAAACTACCACTACCAAATATCGATTAGAAAATTCTATAAATATTATCTTGCATTTATATATTTTGAATTACCCATTTAAATAAACAAATTCAATATTTATTTACATATGCATGAACATCTTCGATATAATATTGTGTTAATATACTTTAAAATACTTATTTAAAAATAATCATTGGGCATTATTCCATACTTAAAAAAAAACTATAATATATATAAACAAGAAACTTTATTGATCAAATGCTCAAACATATTAAAGTATGTTGGATCCATGCATAAAGCATTTACTACTTTATTGCCCCATCTTATGCTCTGTACGGGATACAATGATCCATACAGTTCTGTAATTTATTTCTGTCTCATACATTATTCTTATTCTTCTTATTATTATTCTTATTATTGTAATACTATTAATCAGCTTATGCCTCAGTTAAAGTTAAGCTGATACTTTGAACTTTTATCAGGACGGAACACTCCAAAATTCTTCTCCACTGCATCACCGCCTTTCAGGTTTTCATCGTACATGGCGAAAAGGTAAGTCTCAATTGACCTTCCGGGCTTCAACGGAGTCCCAGCGTTTCCTTTAACATGTGAGATGAGATTCCTATAGTAGGTGGCAGCATTCTGCGTCGTCGCCGCGAAGCCGCCGGCGGAGGGCCAGCCGGTTTCCGAGACAACAATGGGCACGTTAGGACCGCCGGCCTTCTGAACGGCGGCGTACATGGAGTCGAGGAGCGCGTCGAAGAGGTTGCGGTAGCCAGCGGGGTTGGGGTTGCGCTCGGTGAAAAGAGCGTAGGAAAGCGGGATCTGAGAGGGGTTGCCTCTGTAACTGAAGTAAGGGTAAATGTTGGCTAGCAAGGGGTTGCCGGTCTGGGCGAGGAATTGGACGACGGGGTTCATTAACCCCTTGGCGTCGTCCCGGAAAACGCCTTGATTGGGCGGGTAGGTGTTGGTCAGGACGGCGGAGTAAGTGGCGGTGGTGGCCTTGATCTTGCCCTGCAACCCAGCCGCCGCTAGCGCGTTGTGCACGTTTCGCAAGGCGGGCATGACGAAGTTGACGTACCGAGCCGTGTCGGGGTTTCCGGCGAACACCTCGTTCCCGACGGCGATGTATTTGAAGTTGACGGCGTTGGCATAGGGTACAATGTTGGCTTGAACCCAAGCTTTGGCTCGGGCGGGGTCGGTTAGCTCTTGGAGCTTAGGGTTGGAAACGTCGACGATGACGGCGAGGTTGCTTCCCCTGGCAGCGTTGAAGACTGGGGGGTCGGCGGCGTAGACTCGCAGGCCTCGGATGCCATTGCTCTTCATGAGGTTTATGGTATCGGTTTCGGATGGTAAATTGTTGCCGTTTTTACCATAACAAACTCCAATGGACTCTACCTCTGCAAAGGACGACAAAATGAATCAGTGATGAGGATATATTACCGTGTGTGTGTGTGTGTGTGTGTGTGTGTGTGTGTGTGTGTGTGTGTGTGTGTGTGTGTGTGTGTGTGTGTGTGTGTGTGTGTGTGTGTGTGTGTGTGTGTGTGTGATGGATCAAATGTGGACATACAAGGTTTCCCATGTGGCCAGTGCGGAACTGCGGATTGTACCATTAGGTATATATAAATGCACCAAACATTATTCGAAAATACAGCAAAATGAAATAGACAAATATACCACAAATGCACCATACACCAAAAAAATGCACGGATGCACCACACCTAATGATTATGCATTTCCAAACACCTTGTGGTGCATTTATACGTATGTACGGTGTAATGGTGAGTGACCGCACGTCCCTACGGAAAATCATGTCTGCACGAAAACCTAACAACACACATATACATTTCTAAACACGTGGTGATGCATTTATGCATACATAATGGTGCAAAGTTGCACGACCACATGAGAAGCAATAGATGCACCTTACTTTGATATCTCTAAATCAAATGAAGTTAGAAAACAAACAAAACTTGATATGTTAAATAATATTTTTATCATGTGATGTCAAACTTTTTTAGTTTTAGAATTATAAATTAGAAAAACAAAAATAAAAATCATTTCCACCATGTAGCACGTAAATTCCATGAAGATGGACGCATGTAAGGGCAAGCATCTAAACAAAATAAAAATACAATCGGTCCATTTGATCCATCCCTACCACGTGGACACAAATGTTATCCCAGATTGTTTCACATCACTGATGAATCAATTTCGTAATCGCTGTTAAACTTGACAATGATCAATTTAGATTATGTAATAATAAAGAATCTAATTGATTTATCGTCAAAAAGAATTTAAAATACTTTTTTTTTTTTTAAAGCTATGAGATGAGCACGCTGACCAATTGCGCCACCCTAAAAAGGTCGAGAGTTCAAAATCCCTTCTCCTAAGAAAAAAGTAATATGGTCAACACTTTGTCTCTTAATTGGGTCAGTCCGCCCATGTACAAACGTGAATTAGTCTGAATATGATATGAGTTTAAAAGTGATTTCTATACTTAGGGCCTACCTATTACACTTCGTGGTCGGACAAACAAAAAATACTTATTTTTTCTCTCTCCTAAATGTAAGATGCATGAGAGAGTGAGAGAAACCTGTTATGTGTAGCAACCCAACAAGTAGGAGAATGAGTGCAGCCATGGAGGATTTGCAAGGCAGTGGATGTTGCAGAGCCATGAGGGAATTGAAAGGAAAACAAAATAAAATCTAAAAAAGGACAAGTAGTAAAGATGTGGTTGATATGATGAACCAATGTAAATTTTTTGCTCATTTTATAGGAAAACTCGAAGCCTAACAACGCCAAAATCAACTCTTTTGGGTCAAGTGGTCTGTGGAAAATTAGGACCAACCTAATAAAATAGGACAAAGAAAAAAAATGAAGCAATTTTTATTTTAATTTAATGTACATTTAATCGCCATAAATGGTGGGAGAGTACGACATATGTTTATCAAATTTCCTATAGAAAATTTGAGCAAAGAATAGTCTTTGGGTAATAGCTATAAATAACACATCATATTTAGGAACAAATATTTGTTACGTAATATTTAATAATTAATAAATACCAGAAAATTCAGGTATTCTTTTATTTGTATTTTTTTTTTAAATCTAACTTTTAAAGTCATAAATTTACTTCAATAATGACCCACAAAAGCTAATAATCGAGTGTTTGGCAAATAGTTGTTAGGTGATTGTGTTAGTGGGTTTGACAAATTAATTGATAGCTAATCACATTATAATTTATTTTCTCAAAGAGCTTATCGAAAAAACTACTTTGGGCATCTTTTTGAATTTTAACATTTTGAAGCAATAAACTGTTACAAAAAAAAAAAAAAAAAAAAAAAAACCAAACACTACTGTTTAACCAAGTCAAACAACTAATAGTAATAAAACAAGTCAAAATTAACTGATAAACTAACTATGTTATCAAACAAAGTCAATATAGATACTTCTATAGTTCTTTAGTAAGAAAAACAATCTTATCCAAGAATAATATAAGTTTTTGTAATTACAGACAAACATTGTCAACTAATGCTAAGTGGTATACGATTGAAGCTGTTGAGAGATTTACGGGAATCTGATATAAAAGATGTGACAGGTTAATTGGATAGGACACTAGACCCCTGATCCGATGTTATTGGTCTAATGGGAGAAGTCAAAGAAATTAACGGCAATGGAAGTGCTCACATGGATGCTAGACAAACAAACTCAAGCGACCTTCGGGGCCATCTCAACAGCAACCGTGAGGGTGACCTCCGGGACCAGCTAAACAACAACATGATGGTAACTTCCGTGACCAGCTCAACAACAATTGTGGTGGAGGACAGCAAGAGCCCAGAGCACAAGTACCTCATGTGGATCTGTATGCGACGACCCAAGTCATTCAGCATGCAACGACGACTTTAACCCAATTGGTGGCAGGGATTCAAGGTCAAGTGCCCCAAGCATCAGTGCAAGAGGATGAAGTGATATCACCACGGTGAGAGAGGACCTAGCGTCGCGGTGCGACCCATGCTACCAACGGCCACCCTGAAACTTAACCTCGCTCCCGGAGAAGAGAGGTGAAGGGCCGAGGGGAACATGTTTAAGTAGGCGGCTCTGTTGGACATTGACCGACCGCTTCTATGCCTGTCTTGGAATTATTGGGCGAGAGGGTGACTATTCAGCAGAGGTTAGGGCACTAAGAGCCGATGAGTCATCCACCAAGGGACTGCACTAGAACGGAACCAGGATAGTGGGTGAGGGAGAGCGGTCGCCAAGTAATAAGTGTGCTAATTTTCTAGCCAACATCGTGTGGGATGGAAATTATTGGGGGTACAATAATGGTTTTGAATCACCATCTGGACAACGTAAAAGAGTTTCTCCGGGTTGACGCTACTAGAGATGAGAGTAATCAGTGTCGTGGGGGTTCCTGCAAAGTTAGTGCTCGGGAATTCATCAAAGTAGATGAATTCTTGAGCTTGCAGCAGGTCGGACAGCTGTGGGAGCGTCACCGGTGCCCTGGACGCGGTGAGGGCAGCAACGAGAGCTCGGTACTCCGGCCGGAGTCCCCGGAGAACGTAGAGTACCTGTTCGTCGAGGGAAAGAGGTCGACCGGCGAGTGAGAGAGCCTCCACGATCAATTGGGCTCGCCCCAAGTATTCGGCCAGTGAGTTGTTTCCCTGCCGGAGAGATTGAAATTGCCCCAATAAATTGATACAACGGGCACGAGTGGAGGAACCCAGCGCGGTTGTAATGGATAGCCACACTTCCCGGGCGACGGAGCGGCCTACCACAAGATACATCACCTCGTCAGAGAGTAACGAGATGAGCAGAGAGAGGATTGAGGCATCCCGTTGAACCCAAGCGGTGAAGGCGGGGTTGACTGTCGAGGTGGCAGTCGCGCCGGACGCCATTTCGCCGGTGGATGGAGTAGCCAAGATGTTGGCCGGAGGACATGGATGCTTACCATCAATGTATCCGAGGAGTCCCTGGCCTCAGAGGAACATGACAATTTGCGTTCGCCAAAAAAGGAAGTTGCGAGTCGTGAGTTTCATCGAAACGAACTGGTGGGCAGTATTCAGGGAATTGGTGGTGGCCGAAGTAGATGTGGCAGCACTCACCGTTCGTTCAGATGAGTTCGTCGACATCGGAGGGGAAATTTGGAGAGAGAAAATTGACTTGCTGATACCATATGAGAATAATCCGTTTGAAATTGATCGATAATCTCTGTCAGTTACAACACTAGAGACCTATAGGAACAGGTTACTCAAAACACTCATATACAATAGGCTAAGCTAAGTCTACTTTAACTACAGCTACTAGTACAATAAGCATATAGTATAACAATATTATAAACATTATCAAGACTAGAGTCTTGATACAAAGGGTTAATTAATTGTGGCCATTCAGAGGCTTCTCTATAGCCCCCCTCCCCTACCCCCACCCCGCCGCCAAAAAAGAAAAAGAAAAAAACCATTTGTTCAATTGCAAGAAACTCATAACAACCCATTCCTTTTCAAATATATATAATTCTAGATTTGAAGAATGAAAATTTTAATTGCAATTATTTAATTGCTTTAAATCTTTGAAAAATTATTTACCCATACTTTGTCTAACCTAATGCAATAAAAAAAAATTAATCTAATAAAATCATCGTATTACATGTTATATATTGTACATTAGAAATGTCCAATCAAATTATAATAAGGTCATAACTAATCAAGCAATTTACTTCAGTTTCAACAATCCAAAAATATACTAGTTAAACTAAAACAAATGAGTAGGACACAAATCATGAAGATTCATCCATGTCAGAAAATTGTGAAAACTTTCAATTCGCCAACTCAAATAATTATTTTAAAATTTTAATAAAAGGCAAAATTGAATTAGTAGTAGTAGTTAAACCAAAAGAAATGAAAAGGACACAAACGAATAAATCAAGATTTATCCATATATATATATATATATATATATATATATATATATATATATATATATATATCAGAAATTTGTGAAGACTTTCAGATCAATTCACCAACTCAAATTATTGTAAAATTTTAATAAAAGGATTTCAAGATTGATTTAAGACTTCAAATCAAATCAATACTTTTTGGTATTATTAGTGTACGTCAAATCAAATCAATATTTTTAAAGTGTTCGGTGCAATCAACAGTATTTTTATGCATTAATTGGGAGATTAAATAAAATAAAAAAGTAAAAATAAGAGAGAGAAAAAGACAATCTAAAACAAACAAGATAGTGAGGGATAATGCCGGGGATGAGAACCTCAGTTCTGGCATATTATGTACAACATAATCATATAGTACATAAATACACAGAACGGACAACAATAAGTATCCTAATACAGCTATAATAGTGGAGTCTTATATTTATGCCCAACAGTATTTTTATCATTAATGTTATTGTTATGCCCCGAGAGAACACAACAGGGTGGCGGATAGTCTCGCAAAGCATGCATGCCCTTTTGCATGTTGAAGACAGAGAAGTGTTTGACATATAGCACCCTTGAGCATTAGAAGCCTTCTGAGGGATGATTAGTTGGGCACTTTGGGAGCCAACAACACTGTGAGGATCAGTCATTGATCCTTGATATTTTCCTCTTTCTCTAGAAAAAAAATAGAAAAAGTAAAAATAAAAGAGAGAGAACCTCAATTCTATAATATTATATACAACATAATCATATAGTATAAGTACATAAGATGGACAACAATAAGTATCTTAATACAACTATAATATTGGAGTCTTATACGCCCCCAAGTACAAGGTTGATGCCCCACAATAATGTTAAGTTTGTCACGTAAAAGTACCAAACGGGCACCAGAAAGGGCCTTAGTCGTAAAGATATCAACTAGATGGTCTTTAGTTGAGATGAATATATTTAACTTAGCTTGCAGTTCTCTTAGCAACCTTATCACGAACAAAGTGATACTCAATCTCTACATGTTTAGTACGCGCATGAAAAACATGATTAGCACACAGGTAAATAGTGTCCAAATTATCACACCATAACTTGGGTGGAATAATAATTGGCTTACCAAGCTCTCGCAACAGAGAAATCAGTCACGTAACCTCAGCAGAAACGTCAATCAAGGCCTTGTACTCCGCCCGAACGGGCAACTATATATCCATTGCTTTCGGTACACCCATGAAACCAAATTATGACTAAGAAAAACATCAAACCACTCGTTGACTTACTTGTTAATTGACTTTCGGTCATCAGGATTACCAGCCCAATCAAAGTTCGTAAAGACATGCAACTCAATAAATGTAGACTTGCGGAGGCGCGGAGCTGAAAACCATAATGAAGCATACCTTTAATATAATGTAAAACAAGTTTTAGCTCGCCCTAGTGAGCAGAAGTGGGTGAATGCATGTTCTAGCTAGCACAAATTGTTAATTAACAGTAAAAGAAAGATCAGACCGCGTAACAGTGAGGTACTGTAGAGCAGTGAGGTACTGTAGAGCACCGACCAGCCAGATTACAATGTTGAGTAGGATCTTCATATGGATCAGATGAAGATGATGAAGACTGATACATATAGGAATAGGCTTACATGTATTCACTTTTTACTTCATTTTTAATTCTTTGTTGACATAAAATATTTTGATTGATTTAGGAGGTTGTATTTAATCATGACTTTTGTAGAGTTTTAAAAACTTTTAAAATGATAAATTTTAGTTAACTTTGATCGAATTTCATAGAGTCGTTCAAATAAAAATTTTAAAAACTTTATAGGACTCTATAAAAGTCTATATAAAAAACTTTCATAGACTTTTATCGACTTTTTATTTTAAAAAGTTTACAAAATTCATTGAAATTCTAAATTGAATACATCCTTACAAACTTTCAATGATTTTGATTCTTATCATTTATAATTTTCTTACAAAACATTTATAACATATCATAAAATTGTTCTTATTATATAGTTCGTCACCTACATCAACATTCTCAGCATTATTATTTTTATCCATAGTATGCTGAGACTTTTATGCTAATTACTTATATATATTATTAATAAACATAAAAAAATCCATTAGAAATTCATAACAATATTGAACAATAAAATTTATAATAAAAGAATTGATCAAATAAAATATTTAAAAATATAATTACAAGTTGCATATAATAAAAAAATAAAAATCTAATATTAATAATATATAAAAAATTATACTTGATATATTGCTAGGCATCACGCAAAAAACTATTATTTGCAATAGCAATTTGAGACTGCAAACAACAGCAAGGTGCTATAGTTTGCAACCCCAAACTGCTGTTTCGAACAGTAGTTCGCTATTCGTAATAACCTGTTGTTAAAATATATATATATATATATATATATATATATATATATATATATATATATATATATATATTATGAATGTAAACATAAAAAAATAAAAATTTAAAGATATAAGTATTTATATGAATATTATGAAACATATACTATAATTTAACGATGAAAATTTTGGTTTGTTCATGTATTTAGGGAGAATTAGAGAAAGTTAGGGATAAAAAATTCATAGAAGAAATAAAAATCAATATAAACAAGCAATAATGAAGTAAAAATAATATTATTTCGAATTTGTAGAGGAAGATTGTAAAGTTTAGGAGAGAGGAAAATTGGTAGAGTTTATGTATGAGGAAAATATAGGATAATAAGTTTATAAAGTTTAAATATGGAGAAAAAATAGAGTTTAAATAGAGAGAGAAAATATTCAAAGTTGTTAGAAAGAAAATTTTGAAAACATAGATCAGAGTTGATGGTTGGATTTCAACTATTTATATTTGAGAAGGAAAAGTCTACAAAAGTCCTAAAATTAAAAACTCTACAAAAGTTCATAACTTTCTGAATACCACAAGACTTTTAAATACTCTTTAAAAGTCTTGATCGAATATCACACGACTTTTAAACACTCTTTAAAAATCTTGATTGAATATTGCATGACTTTTAAAGACTCTCTAAAAGTTTTAATTGAATACCTCCAAACTTTTTAAGTTCATAAAAGTCTTTAAAACTCTATGAAAGTCATGATTGAATACACTCCCCTTAGAAAAAAAAAAAATAGTGTGTCACTATTTTTATTCTTTTTATTTTATTTATTAAATAAAATTAAAACATGTAACAAAAATTATCTCAAACTATACGCATACTAACAATACTCTTTAACCTTGTGTTGTAAAATGATTGCAAATTTTACACCATTAGCCTTTTGGGTCTCAATAATTTAAAATAAAGTTAAATGTTATTTTTTGTATTAGAGTTAATATCGAATTTTGTTCTCGACTGTAGTGGTTTTTATCAATTTAGTCTTAAATGATTTTTTGTGCTTAACTAGGTCTTTAACTTTGATGATTTTACTCAACTGAGTCCTTTATTAAGATAACTTGATAATTTCACCTCTATTAATAACCAATTTAGTCATTGACCATAGTAGTTTTACCGAAATTAGTTTTCGACTATAGTAATTTTACCCAATTTAATTAGTCATCGACTATAGTCAATTTTCTCAATTTAGTCCTTGATTCTAATAACCGAAGACTGAATTGCGTAAAATAATCGAAGTCGAACCTAATTAAGAACAAAAGTTGTTTAGGACTAAATAAAAAAATTCACTATAATCGATGACTAAATTGAGTATTTTTAGTATTATATTATACTTTGAAAGTGAATTGAGATGGTAAAGATATGATAAAATATTATAAATTATAAATATCATATGTCAATATGACATTTCCAAAAATATGTCAATATGAGAATAACGCTTATTTTTGAAAATGAAACAATATTGTTGACAATAAAATATTGAACTTGTGATTCCAAATCTCTCCGCCATGGCCGCCACCTTAATTATTCAAAGGACTTAATTTTCTCGGTCTTCTCAACTTTCATACTCCCTCTTAATTAATGGAATTAAATGTACCTGTACTACAATAACATAGTCAAAATTATTTTTTCTAGTAAAATCACACCATATTTACTTATATATCATGATCAATAAAATAATTTAAAAAATAAAACACTTTGTTTTCATTGGTTACTCATAAATTGACACCTTATCACAAATTAGTAAACAATTCATGTCTAGTGTATAAGTATTTGGAGATATATATGTGAACTAGTTGAAACACATCATACTTTTTACCTTTAATTTTCTACCAGTCTCTAAGGCCGGATTGTTGAGGATCCCTTAAGTTTGAGGTTCAAATTAGTAAAGAGTTATGTAATAATGAGATAATAGTCAAAATGGTCCATCGACTATGCCATAAATCTCAATTTGGTAATCGCATATCAATTTATCCAATATGGTTCATAAACTGGGCAAAATTTTTTGAATTTGGTAAATTCTGTACTTGAGAGACCATTTTGAATAAATTGATAATCGATAACCAAAGTGAGAAATATACCTACTCAAAGGATCATTTTGAATATTATTAGCTCTGTATTAATTAAATAAAAAATCAATAAACTAATTCTAGGGGGAATTTTAGTATAATTAACCTCCTCTTATTACGCGTGAGCAAAACAGTGTGGCAGATGCCATAGCCAAGCAAGCCAAACACTTCCCCAAAGGGTTACATGTATTAGAGAATCCCCCTGATTGTATAATTGTTTAGTTGAAGATGATATTGCAGGTATAGCTGCTTGACGACATGTATGTAATATGAACCATCAAATTAATGAATAAGCGGGTAACCCCCTTGCAGTTAAAAATATAAATAAATAAATAAATAAATAAATAAAACCTCTTCTTATTGAAAAAATATTTACAAATAAACTTGCATGGACAACTCAGTTAGTCATAGAGATGAAGTTTAGGAAGAAAAATATTCACAAACAATAATTTGATTGACAGTTTATAATGAAAAATGAGCTTTTGTCTATGTTATATAATATATAATGTATTATGTCATTTAAGAGCATTTTTAACACCGCAGTAATAAAATATTATAATTGTCAAATTACTAAATTGTTTTAAAAATTAAAGTTTTAGGATAAAAATTATAATAATTAAATAATCAAACACGACAATCTATCTATCTATCTATATTTATACTATATATAAAAACAAAATTTTCAATTTAACTTCCCGTCAAGACTACTGTAAGGTTTGCACAGTATTGTAAAAACGTGGTAATACAGTTCCTATTTGTATTACAATTGTACATTAAAATATGGTAATACAATTTCTAATATAATATATTCTTTCCTACTTTCTTATTTCTAATACAATTCTATATTAAATTATTAATTTTAATAATAATAATAATAATCTATACTATTAATAAAAGTAAAATCATCATCTTCAACTTTCCCGTTCAAACTAATATGAATATTAATTAATTGGTAAAAAAATTAATAAAGCTTAATTGGTAACAAAATGACCAGACCGCCAAAACAATAGTATAGATAAATTGAAAAATGATTATGTTATTAATAATCGACTGGAAATATTAAAAAAAATCTAATATTAATAATTAATTAATTAATATGTAGTAACAAAATAATAATTGACTGAGATAAAAAATGACACGAAAATTATGTCAATTGAAAAAGGAAATGAATATTAATAATTGGTTGGAAATTAAAAATGATCCCTAATCAACTATTTCGAATAGGAAACGGATTAACTATAATATAGTTATTATATGGGATACATATGTATATGAACTCATTGATTTCCAGAGGAAATAGTCATGCAATGGGCAAACTATTTTGAGAATACTTTGCACAGAGAAGATTGTTACTACTATTGCATGACTATGTTAATTATATGGTAATTAATAAAGGAAATAAATATTAATAATTGACTGAAAATTAAAAATGATTTCGATGAACTATTTTGAAAAGGAAACAGATTAACAATAGTATTGGTAAATTGGAAAAATAATCTATTATTAATAATTGACTTGAAATATTAAAAAATCTATTATTAATAATTAATTAATTGATATGTATTAAAAAATAATTAACTATGATTAAAAATGGCACATAAATTATGTCAATTGAAAAAGGAAATGAATATTACTATTTGACTCAAAATTCTAAATGATCCTGATTAACTATTTCAAAAAGAAAACAGATTAACTATAATATATGTATTATATGGGATGCATATGAATTCGAGCTCATTGATTTCCCAAAGAAAATAGTGATGTAATAGGCAGTGGGCAATGGGCAATGCTCAATTGTATGTGGCTTTTCCCGAATCACCCATCATGATGGCCTGAAGGTGTTAGCTCTAGACGAGGATGGACAAGATTCTGTTGCTACTACCAATGTCGTCTACAAAGAGGTTTTCAATAATGTGTAGTTCCAGCCAGTGATATTATGTTTTCTTTTAATGCGAGGACGATGACAAAATTGGTATATATCTACACAGAAATTATATCTTTCATAAAAATAAATTAGGATAGCAAATGATTTATATAACTGAGTTGCTAGACAACGAGCAAATTTGCCACTTAATACAAATCATAAACACTGATATATAAAATCTCTAAATTTTCAGCACCGGATGCGTACATCTACATATTGGTTATTAATTGGACAATTATTTACTCAAATTCAAGCAATGATAACATTAGAAATTACAGTCGCTACAACTCAATTCTTCAATTGCACTATATAATATTGGATGTTATAATTTATAGAATTGTACATCGATCCAAATATTCTTAAAATATTATAACAAATCCATTCCGTGCATCGCACGAGTGAAAATACTAGTATCAACAAAATCAATAAATAATTAATATTTAAATATAATAATGTCACAATAATAGTAAAAAAAATAAATCAAAATTTTCACTTTCTTGGGCAAAAATTTGCGTATACGCATCACTGCCAACCGCGGCAATTGTCATTGTCATTATCATAAATATATAAATCTATTAATGCCACGATCTATCTCTAATCACTACACACGGGACTTTAAAGAAAATAACATAGTGGGAAGACCAGAAACTTGAAACTTGAATCTTGAAACTTGAAAATGGAAATGGTGGGATAATATCCCACTAAGAATTGAAGAAGTCAATCAAAGGATGATTGGTCGTCGAGCTAGCGCTACAAGAAATTTTCTAAGAGATAAGTGCTAATAATTGTTCTTTTTACTGTTGTACGGTAACAGTTAATTGTTCATAATAAAGTATAAATATATTTGGATGATGCAAAATGTAATACTAGTACAAAAAAGAGTAACAAAATCAGACTTTTAGCTACCCATTTTAAAAGAAGGGTAGTGTATTGTTTTAAAAAGAAAAAAAAATTGCGGTAGTAAAATCATAAATAATGAATAAGAATCCGCGTCCTTTTTCTTCGGGTGTGTAATGAGTTTCGAGTCGCGTCAATCCAATTTGCATGTCCAACTCAAATTTCAAAAGATATGGACAAATTAAATGTTGCAGCCGTTACGTCATATTTCATTCATGTAATGGAGCAGTACAAGAATAAATAATTTTTTTTAGCAATATATCATCAAGAGTAAGAAAAATGGTTCTTTTAATTTACTAATAAATTAATAACTTTATTTGAAATATTAGATATTAAACTTTTAATATATTATATATGTGTTCTGTAAATGTAGACATCATTGTTTACTTATGGTGATTTACACACGCTCAAGAAGTGTATATGTATGGGATGACTTGGCTTGTTATCGCACCATTAAAGTTAAAGTTTATCTTAATATGTAAGTAAATACATTATTATTAATATGAGTATTTTGACTTTTATTATATTATTATTGTAAATTCTTATGTATGTTTATAATTAATATTTAATATAGGGAATTTCGTTATGTTCCTACAAATAGACGAGGGGCTAGGGTTGTCAATTGGAAGTCATGCAAAGTATGAAAATTAAAATTTTAATAATATGATATTTTGAATTTTTATATATTGTTTAAACTACTAAAATATATATGTATTTTGTAGTAGTGTCCGCAACAACTATGTTGAGTGTGAATATATGTATTGCGATACATGTTTGACATTGTGACAAAATATTCGTTGATTGATTGTTTAGATAAATGAATTTAAATAGAACTATGTGTTGTTAAAATATATTTTATTAATTAATATATTTAATAATTTGATTAATTAAATTATTTTGTAGGCATTTGAAAGAAATCTGTACTCCACCAACGAAATAGATGTGATTCGAGTCTTGTTGGCAAAATATTTTTTGGAAGAGTGTGTATAACCTTTTTTTTAGATTAAAGGGATAAGGGTCAAATAGACCCTCTAACTATATACCAAAATGCAATTAGCCCCTTGAACTAAAAATACATTCAATTAAACTCTTTAACTTGTTAAAAATGTGCAATTATCATTTTTAACAAGTCATCAAAAAGTAACAAGTTAATTTTGCTTCCTTGGCATTTATGTGAAATTTCATTAAAAAAAAAAAAAAAAAAAAAAAAAAAAAAAAAAAAAAAACTTAAAACAAAAGTCTCCTGATTCGTCTGTTCGTAGTTGCCGACGATGAATGGATTCGTCCGTCCGTTCGAATTCTCCGATCAAATGCATTCATCCGTCCCGTCCGTCCGACTCCTCCGATCAAATGCATTCGTCCGTTTATGGAGAAGCCAGTGAGCTTCTCCGTCCAAATCTGGACGGAGAAACTCATTGGCTTCTCAATGTACAGAAAAGAGAAGACAGCGAGCTTTTCCATCTAAATCTGGACGGAGAAGCTTGCTGGCTTCTCCATGAACTGAGCTTCTCCGTAAGCTCCGTTCACGAAGAAGCCATGACTTCTCGTCCATGGCAGCAGGCTGGCCAAGCTGCCAGCCATGGGTTTTTTTTTTTTTTTTTTTTTTTAATTTTATTTTTTATAATATAATTAATTTATTTTTTTAAAATATTAAATGACATGACATCTTACGTGGAATCCTACGTGGCAGGTGACTTGAAGGTAACATGCTATTATAGGTCAAATATGTTAATTTCACTATTTTAACAAGTTTAATGGTTTAATTGAAGGTTTTTCTAGTTCGAGGGGCTAATTGCACTTCAGTATATAGTTGAAGGGTCTATTTGACCCTTATGCCTAGATTAAATATTATCTTTTATCTTTTTAGATTAAATATTATTTTTTGGAAGAGTGTGTATAATTTTTTTTGGAAGGCACAACAATGTACTCTAGAAGGATCAATAATGTAATCTGAAAGACTCAACAATATGCACTTTAAGACAAAAACAATATGCATTTCGAAGGTACAACAATGTGCTCTGGAAGGTATAAAAATATGCTCTAGAAGGCTCAACAATGTGCACTAGAATACATATCAATGTGCTCTAAAGGCATAACAATGTGCTCTGAAGGGTACACCATTGTACTCTACAAGAAGGAAAAAAATGCACTAAAAGACAAAAAAAAAATTAACTTACACAAAAGTACCATAGTGCCACTACATTTTTTTTTAATAAAGATCCATTCTAGACCCTTGATCTAGACTGAATCAATATATGAGATTAAACCATATTTCTCACCTAAGGCAACATCTGCACCTGATCTGTCTCATATATATATATATATATATATATATATATATATATATATATATATATTAAATAACTAACAAATTTTTACGAATCAAAATCTAAGTGAAATAAAATTTATTTATTATATAAATATATAATGAATATATAATGTATGTCTTACAAATATTTTGATCAATAAAGAATATAAGTAAAGATATGGTGGATGTATGTGCATAATAAACGTAATGGAAAAGATAACAAAAGTTATAACGGTAAGGGTACTTTTGTCCAAAAAATTATATAGTACAACTCTAAAAGCACAATGTACAAAATGGTTAGCATTAAAAATATGGACATAAATGAGAGATATAACTTTGAATGAGACTTATTATGTTTATATATATATATATATATATATATATATATATATATATATATATATATATAATTAGGTTCTGGTGCGGGTGGCAGCCCCATGTGCAGTTGTGCAGGGAGAGGAGAGCCATTGATTTTGTTTAAATAACGTCCAGGATTACCAAAATTTAAAGGAATAAAGGTCAAATAAGCCACTGAACTGCACACGAAAATACAATTAGGCCACTGAACTTAAAAAACCTACAATTGAGTCCTTAAACTAACCAATCTCATTCAATTTGTCTATTTTTCAAATTTCTCAAGTTGCTAACAAGTTACCCTTCCACCTAAGATGCTTATGTGGCATTTTTTTAAAAATAATTTATTTTTAAATTAGTTTTTTTTAATATTTAATAAATAAAAATTAAAATAATTTATTTTTAAATTAGTCTATTAATGCTTAATAAATAAAAACTAAACTAATTTGTTTTTTTTTTTATAAATAAAATAATTTGTGATGGGGTGAGGACCCCGGCCCAAGAAAGACTTGCCCAAAGAAGAGAGCCCAAGGCAGGAAAGGTGGGCTAGCATCAGGAGAAGCCCGGAGGGCGCTTGGGCCGAGTCCAGGAATCGGCCCAGGCCCAAGCATGGGGACCTAGTTCAGGATTGCTAAGAAGAGCCCAGCAGGAGCTTGGGCCGAGGGCGAGGAGTCGGCCAGGCCCCAAGCCCAGAGAAAGACTCGGCTCAAGGAGCCGTTGAGATCATCAAAGAGACTCTTAAACAGGGAACCGTTAGGGCATTAAAAGGCCGGACTTGGTCCGGCTGTTACGAGCTTGAGAGAGCCGTTGGCCGACTCAGTAAAGGCGACCAACGGCTCGATACTTTAATTAGTCTTGAAGTCGGCCATTAAGGGTCTTCAAGTCAGTGGGGGAGGAGCCGCTATATAAAGGCTCCTCCACTCTTGTAGAAGGCAGACACGAAAAAGGACCCGGAGAGGGAATAGAAGAAATTCTAAACAAGCACTTTCTTTCTTTTGAAACACACATTTTATTGAAAGGTTTATCCTCCAGCTAAAGGTTGTGTTGGACCTCCTTGGGCCTGAAAACCCAAAAACTATCACTGGCGACGTCTGTGGGGATCTAACCAAGAGTCATGTGTCCTCCTGAGCGAGGCGAGTTCAAGAAACGATAAGAAGAATCTCGGTCGAATTAGAAAAGCTCCTGACATGGCAGAAAGTGAGGAACAATCGAGCCGACACGATAACAGACTGGGGGCGGACTTGAGAAATCACTTGAATCGGAGAAACACTCGGAGCCGGGAAAACGAGACAACACCGCCGCCGACACCACCGATAAATCAACAGCCGCCTCAGGTGCAGCTCACCCCAGAACAGCTACGTGCGATCGGGCGTGCCTGCGCCGAGGCGAGCCGAGGAGTGAGAGAACAGTCCGTCACTCGTCTGCCACAACGCGATCCGCAGCTATCTCATAGGCCCGACAACCGGCAACAGGACCGCCGGGCCGAGAGCCAGCCGGTACAATCCATTCATTCTCGGCTGGGTCCGAGCGCCGGACGACGGTCGGCGAGAGAACGACTGGGTCGGAAGGAACCCAGTCGTGCCCCGTTAGCCGCTCGCGATCGGCAAACCGAACGCGAGAAGAATCGTACCAAAAGAACCAGGACTGAGACTCGCCGTGTAGAGCAGCCCGTCCGCAACCACGACTAACCGGCCGAGTCGGAAGTCGGTGAGAGCACGGAATCAACAGGAAACCACACCCGGGAGAGAGTCGAAGTGGCAAACTTAGTCCAAGAAGTGCGAAATCTGAAAGAGCAGATGGAGGGAAAAACCAAATCCCCAGGACGTATGTTATTAACCGCCTTGCCCTTTTCGGACGAGGTCATGGCCTTTAAGATACCGGGTGATTTCAAGTTCCCGGAGCAAGCCACGTTCGATGGGTCCGGCGACCCTCGAGAGCATTTGCTGAGCTACCAAGCCAAGATGCAGGTCTTGGGAGTTCGAGACCCGGTCATGTGCCGCGCCTTTCTGCCCACCTTAAAAGGCCCAGCACAAAGGTGGCTAGTGGCGCAGCCGCCGGGGTCGATTCGCAGCTTCAGAGAATTAGCAGACCGCTTTATGAGCCACTATGCTGCTAATATCAGACCGCAAAAAGACCTGACACACCTAGGCGACATTCATTAGGATGAAGGCGAGTCCTTGAAAACCTATCTGGCCCGCTGGCAGAAAGAAATCCAGTCTATAGAGGAGGTCGAGGACCAGACGGCACTCACCTTCTTCATCGAGTCCTTGCGGTCCGGTCAGCTATATCGAGATCTGCGGGACAACCGCCCGGCTACCTACGCGGAAGCCATTCATATGGCAAACAAGAGGGCCAACACAGAGCAGGCTATGAAACACAAACGACAACGTGAAGTCGGCGGATCCGCCAGTGGAAAGAGAACGCGAGCCGAAACCAAGGAAAGGCGCCCGGACGTGACCCGACGACCCGAAGTCAGGCGACCTTACGACAGGCCCGTCGTACACCCCTACCGGCCGGCTCCCGAGCAACCGGTGCATGAAATACAAGCGGTCGCCCCGCCACCGCCTCCACCAATTGACGACCGCGTTACGAGCGAGGAGACGGGTAAGATCTCTAAATACTGTCGTTACCATAAATCTTATACCCACAGCACAGAAGAATGCTTTTACCTGAAGAAGATCATGGAGGGTATCATTCAGCAAGGAACCCCGCCTCCTAATCAATGGAGGCGGAGGTCGGCCAATCGAGGGGACGAGGACCCCGCCGCCGCCGCCGAAAACGGTCGGGGCAAGCAGCCGACTTCTGAAGAGGACGAGGCCCAGTGGCGTCAAAAGCCGGTTATCAACATGATAGTCGGCGGGCCGGAAGGCGGTGACTCAGCAAACACTCGGAAGGCCTGTGCCCGACAGCTGTATGTTGGGACAGTGTATGGGCGCGAGGAGAACTCTAAGAAGGCGTGCCGAGAGCCCATCACTTTCACCGATAGAGATTTACCGGCTGGAGAGACGCCACATCGAGACGCGTTGGTTATAGCCATGGATATCAAGGGGGTAGTCGTTCGCCGAATCCTGGTCGATACCGGGAGCAGCGTCAACGTGCTATACCTGGAGACCTTCATTAAAATGGGGTTGACCTGAGAACAGCTAAATCCCGTGAAAACACCACTCGCCGGTTTTACGGGGGATTCGGTAGAGGCCGAAGGATCCATCACTCTACCAGTTGAGATTGACAGTTACCCAGACGTTCAGAAACTCAGTATGAAATTTATCATGGTAAACCGGGCCTGCTCGCATAACGCTATACTCGGCCGACCGGGTCTGGAAGATCTAGGAGCTTTGATTTCAATCGAGCACCTCTGCCTGAAATTCCGTACGCCGAATGGGATAGGTACGGTGCGCTGCGATCGGAAAGTCGCCCGAGATTGCTACCTGCAAGCCTGCCGAGGGATGGGCAAGCGTGAGATGCAGGTCCATGAGATCACGGAGAGACCCCCAAAGAAGACAATGATACCTCGCCCTGAGCCGGCTGTTGAATTGGAGGAAGTCGAGATTGATCCTGATCAACCGGACAGGCGAGTTCGAATTGGAATCGGCCTCCCTCAGGAAGTGAGAGAAGAAATCATAAAAGTGCTCCGGGAACACCGGCTGGTTTTCGCCTGGGGTCCAGAGGACATGCCCGGTGTCGATCGATCCATTATATCGCACCGACTCGCCGTAGATCCCGGGCATCGACCAGTCGTACAAAAGAAGCGGTACCTGGCCAACGATCGGAGAGAATTCGTAAAAAAGGAGGTAAGCACGCTGCTAGCGGCCGAACATGTCCGAGAGGTCAAGTACCCGGAGTGGCTGGCAAACGTGGTTCTTGTACCAAAACCCCCGGCGTGGCGGATGTGCGTCGATTATACCGACCTCAATAAGGCTTGCCCTAAGGATCCGTTCCCATTGCCGCGAATTGATCAGTTGGTTGATGAGACCGCCGGGTCAGCCTTGCTGAGTTTCATGGACGCCTTCAGGGGGTACCATCAGATCTTCATGCACCCGGCAGACGAAGAAAAAACCGCGTTTCTAACACCGGACGGAGTCTATTGCTATCGAGTCATGCCCTTCGGGCTTAAGAATGCTGGAGCCACTTACACGCGAATGGTGGCCCGACTGTTCCAGCACTTGCTGGGAAAATCAATGGCCGCGTACGTCGATGACATGCTCGTCAAGAGCCGAGAAGAGAACAAGCATGCGGAAGATCTGGCCGACTGTTTTAAAGTGATGATATGATATAATCTTCGGTTGAATCCCAAGAAGTGTGCTTTCGCCGTGCAGGGTGGAAAGTTCTTGGGCTATATGGTCACAAGGCGAGGTATTGAGCCTTACCCTGAGAAGGTGCAGGCCATCATCAACATGAAGCCTCCCAGCACCGTAAAAGGCCTGCAACGGTTGACTGGCCGCCCTTAGCCGCTTCCTGAGCAAAGCGGCGGATAAGACTGTGCCTTTCTTCGAGGCCAGGAAAAAGAAGGAAGGATTCGCTTGGACCTCCGAGTGTCAGCAGTTGTTCGAAGAGCTGAAACAATATCTTTCAACACCTCCAGTATTGTCTACTCCCCAGGCGGGCGAGCCCTTATTTTTGTATTTAGCCGCCTCCTCTAAGGCGGTGAGTTCGGTGCTAGTCCGAGAAGAGGAGCGCGTTCAGCACCCGGTCTATTACGTAAGCCGCTCACTGAAGGCCGCCGAGCTGCGGTATACCGATCTGGAAAAGATTGTATATGCGTTGGTGATCACCGTGCGCAAGTTAGCGCCTTACTTCCAAGCCCACACCGTCCGAGTGCTGACTGACCAACCGCTCGGGAGCGTCCTAAGAAACCCTTCGTCGTCCGGCTGACTGGTGAAATGGGCCGTTGAACTAACCCAGTATGGGATCGAGTACCAACCCCGGCCTTCCATAAAAGGTCAAGCCTTGGCCGACTTCTTGGTCGAGTGCACGGCGAGCGAGGAAGAGAAGGAATACGCCACTGAGACCAGTTTAGGCGAGTGGTGGGAAATGCATGCGGACGGAGCGTCAAGTTGACGACACTGTGGGGGTGGAATTATGCTCATCACCCCGGAGGGATTCCGACTGTACTACGCCTTAAGCTACCTGTTCCCGACATCCAACAACGAAGCCGAATATGAAGCTGTGCTAAATGGTCTCCGACTCGCCAAGACCTTAGGAGTCGAGCGATTGAGAATCAAGACTGACTCCAGGTTGGTAGTTGGGCAGATCTCCGGCACGTGTGAGGCTAAGAACCCGCGGATGACTTTATATAAAGAGCGGGCGGTCGAGATGTTAAAAGAATTTGGAGCCTACGAAATAGAATATATCTCCAGGGCAGACAACGTAGAAGCCGACATATTGTCTAAGATTGCCTTGGAGGGAGTACCGGACCACCTTGTGAAGATCTGCTAGAAGGAGGAGCTGGATCGATCGAGTATCGAGGAAACAACACTAGAAGTCCAGCAGGTGACTGGCAAGGAATGGGACAGGGAGAAAAACCCCGAGATGTTCTGGATAGAGGACATCCGGCGATTCAAAGAAGCAGGCGAACTACCAGAAGATCCGGGAGTTGCCGCCAGGGTCCGACGAAAAGCCCCCTCTTTCGAAATTATTGATGGACAATTGTACAAACAGTCATTCGGAGGTCCTTTGTTGAGATGCTTGCTCAGGCCCGAGGCCGAAAAAATAATGGACGAGGCTCATAGAGGCATCTGCGCCGCGCACCAGGGCGCCCACACGCTCGCCCGAAAGTTAGTCGTCCAAGGTTATTATTGGCCGACTATGATGCGAGATTGCATCGAGTGGATATCCAAGTGTGGCGTTTGCCAAGCGTTTGCCAGAAAGGACACTCGGCCGGCTACCTTCTACACACCGGTCACCACGGCTATCCCATTTGCTAAGTGGGGAATCGACTTGTTGGGGCCATTACCAGCAGCCCCCGGGGGTCTGAAATTCTGCGTCGTAGCTATCGACTACTTCACCAAGTGGGTTGAGGCTGAACCACTGGCCACTATCACCGAGTACCAATGCCGACGCTTCCTATGGAAGAGGGTGATTTGCCGCTTCGGCTTGCCCGAGCATATTGTCAGTGATAATGGGCGACAGTTTGACTGCTAGGCGTTTGCTGAATTTTGCCGCCGACATGATATCCGCCATACCAAGGTATCCGTGGCGTACCCGCAGGCCAACGGGCAAGTCGAAAATGTGAATCGGACCATAGTGGATGGAATCCGAAAGAAATTGGAAGACATAAGAGGAAATTGAGCGGATGAGCTCGACCGAGTCCTATGGGCTTACCGCACCACGCAGCAGCGAGCGACCGGAGAGAGTCCATTCTCCCTCGCGTACGGCTTCGAAGCCAAGTTCCCGATTGAAGTGGTCGAACCCACTCACCGGGTCCATACTTATTCCGACACGGAGAATGAAGAAAGTCTTCGAATTGAGAAAAATTTCCTAGAAGAAAGGAGGGAAGCCGCTAGTGCTCGGATGGTCGAGTATCAACAAGCGGTGAAGAGATATCGCGATCGAAGGATTCGCCCACGAACCTTCCAAGTCGGCGATCTCGTATTACGAGACCGGCAAGCAAGCCAGCCCACGGAAGGTGGCAAGTTCGCGGTAAAGTGGGAAGGACCCTATCGCATTGCCGCGGTGGTCCAGGCCGGCACCTACAAGCTTGAAACTCTGGAAGGCAAGCCCGTAGACTGGATCTGGAACGTCATCCACTTGAAGAAGTTCTATCAGTAGAAAAGGTTAGGCCGTGTATAGGCCCGAGGGTCTTGAACGACTTGAATAAAAGAACACAAATTACTGTTAATTACCGTCCGGACTCAGCGAGAAAGAGTTAGGAAACAAGGGCCCAGACCCTTAGTCGTTTCCGTGAAAAAGCCAAGAGGAGTCGCCTCGACTGAGGGACTTGGCGAGTATATAAAGAAACTATGGGGCACTGACCCTAAATGTTTCTAAGAAAGAAAAAGCCTAAGGAATCGCCTCGATTGAGGGACTCGGCGAGAGAAAGTTAGGAAACAAGGGCCCAGACCCTTAGTCGTTTCCGTGAAAAAGCCAAGAGGAGTCGCCTCGATTGAGGGACTCGGCAAGTATATAGAGAAACTATGGGGCACTGACCCTAAACGTTTCTAAGAAAGAAAAAGCCTAATGAGTCGCTTCGACTGAGGGACTCGGCGAGAGAAAGTTAGGAAACAAGGGCCCAGACCCTTAGTCGTTTCCGTGAAAAATCCAAGAGGAGTCGCCTCGACTGAGGGACTCAGCGAGAGAAAGTTAGGAAACAAGGGCCCAGACCCTTAGTCGTTTCCGTGAAAAAGCCAAGACAAGTCGCCTCGATTGAGGGACTCGGTGAGTATATAGAGAAACTATGGGGCACTGACCCTAAACGTTTCTAAGAAAGAAAAAGCCTAAGGAGTCGCCTCGACTGAGGGACTCGGCGAGAGAAAGTTAGGAAACAAGGGCCCAGACCCTTAGTCGTTTCCGTGAAAAAGCCAAGAGGAGTCGCCTCGACTGAGGGACTCGGCGAGTATATAAAGAAACTATGGGGCACTGACCCTAAACGTTTCTAAGAAAGAAAAAACCTAAGGAGTCGCCTCGACTGAGGGACTCGGCGAGAGAAAGTTAGGAAACAAGGGCCCAGACCCTTAATCGTTTTCGTGAAAAAGCCGAAAGGAGTCGCCTCGACTGAGGGACTCGGCGAGAGAAAGTTAGGAAACAAGGGCCCAGACCCTTAGTCGTTTTCGTGAAAAAGCCAAGAGGAGCCGCCTCGACTGAGGGACTCGGCGAGTATATAAAAAAACTATGGGGCACTGACCCTAAACGTTTCTAAGAAAGAAAAAGCCTAAGGAGTCGCCTCGACTGAGGGACTCGGCGAGGGAAAGTTAGGAAACAAGGGCCCAGACCCTTAGTCGTTTCCGTGAAAAAGCCAAGAGGAGTCGCCTCGACTGAGGGACTCGGCGAGTATATAAAGAAACTATGGGGCACTGACCCTAAACGTTTCTAAGAAAGAAAAAGCCTAAGTAGTCGCCTCGACTGAGGGACTCGGTGAGAGAAAGTTAGGAAACAAGGGCCCAGACCCTTAGTCGTTTCCGTGAAAAAGCCAAGAGGAGTCGCTTCGACTGAGGGACTCGGCGAGTATATAAAGAAACTATGGGGCACTGACCCTAAATGTTTCTAAGAAAGAAAAATCCTAAGGAGTCGCCTCGACTGAGGGACTCGGCGAGAGAAAGTTATGAAACAAGGGCCCAGACCCTTAATCGTTTCCGTGAAAAAGCCGAAAGGAGTTGCCTCGACTGAGGGACTCGGCGAGAGAAAGTTAGGAAACAAGGGCCCAGACCCTTAGTCGTTTCCGTGAAAAAGCCAAGAGGAGTCGCCTCGACTGAGGGACTCGGCGAGTATATAAAGAAACTATGGGGCACTGACCCTAAACGTTTCTAAGAAAGAAAAAGCCTAAGGAGTCACCTCGACTGAGGGACTCGGCGAGCACCTAAAGAGTTAACAAGGCATTGATCCTAAGTCGTCTCTCAGAGTTAGTGGGGCCCGATGCCTTAAAAATATTTCTTCGATTTACAGAACCATAAAAAGGTTAAAAGAGCGTCGAGTCCAAGACAACACGGAAAGAAAGAGAAAATGGGAATTTCATTAAAATTAAAGGGCCCGAAGAGGAGGCCAGCCTTTACAAAAGAGACTATCTTAAAAGAATAGCCCTAAGCTACTGTGGAGGGGGTGTCGACATCGACCCCTTCAACTTGTGCCCCTGCCGTTGGTCCAGCTGGGGGAACAGAAGAAGGGTCCTCTGCCTGTGGGGAGGACTCAGTGAGATTGGGAGGAGTCGCCACGGGGAGAGACGCCGGGTCAGCAGCCGCCACCGGTCCTTCTGCCGTCGGGAGAGCGTCTATCACCGGCTTGAGGCCCCAGCTCTCGGGGGTAAAAAGGGAGTCGCGGACCAGCAGGGCGGAGTGGATTTCTGTCTGTGCCTCGCGGAAGCCAAGGCGATAGTCGCGCTCGCCCAAATCCAGAAGGAAGTCGTCACCTTCCGGCGTCGTCAGCCACTCTTTGGCGATCTCCTTCTGCCGGGCCTCTATCGCCGCCTTCACGTCCGCCTCGAAGGCCGCCGACTTCTTGTATTCCTCCACCGAGGTCGCGGCGATGGTCGCCACTTTGTCTCGCTCCTCCTCCCACTGACGGGTGACCCTTAGCATCTCGGAGTTATGCACTTCCACCACCTTGGCATGCTTAGCTTGCTCCTCCAAGGAGGCCTCCTCCGTTTGGTGCACCCGGACGGCCATAGACTTCAGCCCGGTCTTGTACTCCCTCAGTCGCCTACTCATCTCCATTTGGAAGGTGAGGTTCTGCAAGGCGGCAGGAAGTCAGATAGTGAAAGAAAAAATAATGGAAAAGGAGGCGAGTCGGAAACACTTACGCGGTATGATTGGCGTAGCGAGGCCACAATGATGACCTCGTCCCCCAGGCCGCCGGTCACCGCCACATCCTTAGGGAGGAGGACGTTCGCAGCACATTTACGGACGGAAGAGTTGCCTTGCCAGATCTGGGCGTCCTCATCCACCTCGTGGCTCAACCAGATCTTCTTCGGAGACGGCGCATCCGTCTGCTCGGCCGGCCGCTTGGAGCTCGGACTCTCAGACTGGAGAGGAGGCGGCTGTCGAGTAGGCGACACGACGGGCGATGGCGTCAAGTCAACCACATCACGTGGTGGTGGAGGAGTCGACCTTGGAGCCGGCGACGGTTGAGGGGAGGAGGCGACATCAGTGCCGGAAGCGCGCTGGGTCAGTCGACGCCTCATCTTTTCGGCTCTGTCCGTCATCTCTGGAGTCGGTACAGTCGCCTCGTCGGAACTGAAGGAGTCGGAGTCGTACGGACCTGCGAAAGAAAGGAAAGCCATAAGTATTCCGAGTCGGAGTGAGACAAAGCAAAAAGAAGCAGGAAAATGAAGGCAATAAAAACTACCTACGGTGGCCGCACCCTCCGGCAGCAAGCCACGCTTGGCCATGGCTCGGACTCGAGACCAGTACTTGACGGAGTACGGCCCAAAGCCCTTCAAGAACTCGCCGCCCTGAACCGCATCGTTAGTGAAGACGGCACGCCGAGAGCAAGGCTTGAATAGAGCGGCCGGCCACAGGGTCGGAAAGGTGAAGGAAGAGAAAGCGGGTCGGACAAAGAAATAGAGGAGCTTCCAGTCCTTAATGGAGTCGGACAACCCCTCGAAAAGCTGTCGCCCCGGACGAGCGGTAACTTGAACAAAGCCCGGCGAGTGTGAGCCGACCTTGTTCACGGTAAAAAGATACCGGAACAGGTCTAGATCCGGCTCGCACAACCACCAGTGGCAGAGTTTGATGAAGCAGGTGAGGAGTCGGTGAGAATTGGGCACTAGTTGGCCCGGAACTAAGTTGTAATGACGATAAAAAAGGGAGAGGAAAGGACACGGAGGAACTCGGAAGCCAAAGGCAACCGAGTGCAAATGAATGCCGACATAACCCTCGGGTGGGTCGTAAATTTGCCGGCCTTCCAGGGCGAGGATTACGGCTGAAGGCCCAAGAAGATATTGGGCCATTTCCAGGTCCGCCGCAGTAACGACAGATGGTGGCCCGGAAGGACGGACAATCGAATCGAACTTGCATCGCGGCCGTCTGGTGCCGCCCGGCAGAGCCGCCACCGTCGTTTGAGGAGCGGGGCTCATCGGAGTAACCTCTCCCGAAGAAGAAGGGGTCGGAGGAAGAGAAGACGTCGATGGAACGTCCGCCGGAAGTTCCATATGACGGGGAGGAGAAGAAGAAGACGAAGAAGGAGAAGAAGAAGATGGGGAAGTCACCGCTGGGTTGTCGACCGAGTAACGACGGGAAGAAGAAGAGTGCGAAGAAGAAGACATTACCTAAGTTAGGTGAGAGATCGGAGGAAATGCAGAGTGGCCGAAGAAGCTGGAGTTGATGTCGAAAGGAAAGACTGGAGAAGAGAATGGAAAGAGAGACGAAGTGGTTATTTAAAGGGGGAGGAATTCCAAAGGACGGCCACGTGTCACCTTCTCGTTGGAAGAAGCGGAGGTGACAAGATGTGAAGAGACGCCGCATTTAATGCCTCAAAAGGCGGAGCGACGGTTCAGGCCTAGGGCTAGCCTGCAAGCGGCGCGTCTGCCCTAGGCTAGGGCCGGGCGTCTGTGACCCGGCCTGCTAGGCCGGAAGCCCATCGCAGGCCATGGCCTCTGGGCCCACCGGGTATGAGCCGGAAGCTTCTGGAAAGACCCGGTAGAACCCGGCCCATCGGATGACATAAGCCAAGTTCACGAAGAGACTCCGGTCGCGAGGTCAGCAACCAGATTCGGCAACTCCCTCGCCGAGGATGTCTCGCCGTAAAAAAGATTAGGAATCGGTCACGCAGACCGGAGGTCGGACGACAAAATATAAGATAATTAGAGTCGGACACAAAAGCACACAGTTTATTTAATAAGTACGGAGATTACAAGGCCCAGAGCTCGGCCGATGCAAGTTACAAGAGAAAAATAGGTCAAGGCTTGGCTTCTTTCTCTGTCGACGGGCGAGCAGTCGGAGGGCCTTCCAGGAAGTACTGAGAGCGGAAAGGCAGAGGACTCGGCTTAGGCTCCGGCATCTTGTCCAGATACACGGCTGGCTTCCCGTCATCGATCATTCGCAAAGGCCTCTCCAGAGCACTCGGCGACATGGCGACACCAAAAAGGGGAGGAGCCTCCCACTTCTCTTCCACCTCTGGTTCTGGATCCTCCACCACCGGCTACATCTCCACATCGATGGGCTCCCTACACATCAAGTCCAGCACGTCCGGAGGCACCACAATGGGGTCTGAAGCCGAGTTGCCCACCAGACGCCCTCCATTAGCCAGCCTCTGTTGCTTTAGCTTTTCCAGTCGATCGTGCTCCTGGTTGCGAATGGACCAGCGGCGATCACCATCTCTGTAACTCATAGCGCCGTGCCTTCCCAAGTGAGGGGTGTTGTGATTTGCACCAACCGTGAAGGGTCTTTATATAGCCCAGTGGAAGCGAATATCTAGGCGATAATCACGGAAGGGATTGTAACTGACATAACTGAGCCGGATTAGACGGATGGCGCGAATCTCTGTCAGAGATTAGTTCCATCAAATCCGCCCGGGAAGAGCGAGATTCGCACGTCGCGCAGAGAAGATTAGATTCACCCGAGATACGGGGAATCTTGCAGATGTCAGACTGAAAAGGGCCTGATGATGTGACCGACTCCTTGACCAGTCGTCCGGATGGGTACGCGACAAAACACGAAATATAAGATAGGGCGAAAAATAGCATTTTTATTAAGAAGAAGGGTACAAGCAGTAAGGAGCTTATTACAATAAGGATAATGAAAATGCTCCTAAAGAAGACCCCTCTGAAATATGAGGCCGGCTCCGGCCTAGATGATCACTCACCCGACGAGGAAGAGCCGCTCCCGAAGGATCCCCCCGATGGTCCAGGTGGGGATGGATAGAATGAGTCCCAGAAGGCTGGCATAAGTGGTGGCACAATCGGCTCCTCATCATCCGAATACGTCTCCAGGTAGCGGACGTAATCCTCATCATTCATTAGGCCCGTAACCGGCCCGTCCAAGTCATCCAGCGGGATGGAGAAGGTCATGCGGAAAGTTAGTTGCTCTGGAACGGCCACTTCAACGAAGGACCCGTCCTGAGAAGTCACTCTGGCAGTTACGGGAGTAGGCGGATGGTGTGAAGACGGGGCGACCTCGCGTCGAGGAGGAGTCGGCGGCTGAGGAGCCGAGGGAGTGGCGCCGGCCGGAGACCTTTGAAGAGCCGGGCGAGGAGTCTTCTTTTTGTGCTCTCTTTCAGGACGAGTCCGCTTTGAAGGTAGCGGACGCCAGGGAGACCCAAAGTCAATTCGTTTCCCCTTCAGAGGTGAATGACCCATGTTGGACTTATGTATGAGAGGAAGAAAATGGGAGGCCATTTATAGGTGCCAAGTCAAGCTGGGAGGATCCAAACGGTCCCACAGAATCCGGGAGAAGGGCAGAGAATCCGGGCGTTACAAGGGCCATTCAAGGCGCGGATACGGTGATTGAAGGAGACGGACAGTTACTACTTTTCAAAGCCCAGGTTAGCGGACCGGGTATGGAAAAGTGAGGGACTAGTTGATGGGGTGAGGACCCCGGCCCAAGAAAGACTGGCCCAAAGAAGAGAGCCCAAGGCAGGAAAGGTGGGCTAGCATCAGGAGAAGCCCGGAGGGCGCTTGGGCCGAGTCCAGGAATCGGCCCAGGCCCAAGCACGGGGACCTAGTTTAGGATTGCTAAGAAGAGCCCAGCAAGAGCTTGGGCCGAGGGCGAGGAGTCAGCCAGGCCCCAAGCCCAGAGAAAGACTCGGCTCAAGGAGCCGTTGAGATCATCAAAGAGACTCTTAAACAGGGAACCGTTATGGCATTAAAAGGCCGGACTTGGTCCGGCTGTTACGAGCTTGAGAGAGCCGTTGGCCGACTCAGTAAAGGCGACCAACGGCTCGATACTTTAATTAGTCTTGAAGTCGGCCATTAAGGGCCTTCAAGTCAGTGGGGGAGGAGCCACTATATAAAGGCTCCTCCACTCTTGTAGAAGGCAGACACGAAAAAGGACCAAGAGAGGGAATAGAAGAGATTCTAAACAAGCACTTTCTTTCTTTTGAAACACACATTTTATTGAAAGGTGTATCCTCCAGCTAAAGGTTGTGTTGGACCTCCTTGGGCCTGAAAACCCAAAAACCATCAATTTGTATTTGTTTAAAATTCGCAAATCACCAATACAAACTAATTATTTTAAAATTCAAAAATTACCAAATCGCGATAGTTTCAATTAAATAATTTGTTAATTGTTTTATTTGTTCCTGGCCACGAATCCACCATACAGTAATTGAAAAAACAAAATATATTACGCATATCTAATTTGAAGGTGGCTGTGTTGAAGCCTGCAAGAAGTCTTCCTGCGATTAATCTCTTTGACCTAAACAAGGAATTCGATTGTTTAATAGGAAACAAATTAGTAAATTAAATTATTTTAATTTTTATTTATTAAACATTAAAAAAACTAATTTTTAATAGGAAACAAATTAGTAAATTAAATTATTTTAATTTTTATTTATTAAACATTAAAAAAACTAATTTAAAAATAAATTATTTTTAAAAATGCCACATATGCATCCTAGGTGGAGGGGTAACTTGTTAGCAACTTGAGAAACCTGAAAATTGGACAAATTGAATGAAATTGGTTAGTTTAGGGACCCAATTGTAGGTTTTTTAGGTTCGATGGCCTAATTGCATTCTCATGTGCAGTTCAGTGGCCTATTTGACCCTTATTCCAATTTTTTTTTTTAAAAAATACGGTGGCAATTTGGTAATTTTTGCAACTAGATCAAATTTAAGGTGCGTGAGTTTTGTGCTTAAGGTGCGTGGGTTTTGTGCTTAAGGTGCGTGAGTTTTGTGCTTAATGTGAGTAGTTGTTGAAACTTAAGGTGCGTAAGTTTTGTGCTTAAGGTGCGTATGTTTTGTACTTATGGTGCGTGGGTTTTATGCTTATGGTGCGTCATGTTTCTTTTTCGTGCACCATTCTATGTGAGTCACAGGTAGTTCAGACCCTCAAGAAGAACAAAACTTTTGAACTGAGGGGTAGTTTAGACCCTCAAGAACAAAACTTTTGAACAAAACTTAATGTGCGTCATTTTAACATTTAAGGTGCGATGTTATAACACTTAAGGTGTGTTGCTCTAATACTTAAGGTGCGTCATGTTTCTTCTTCGCGCACCATTACCTGTGAGTCACGGGTAGTTAAGACCCTCAAGAAGAACAAAACTTTTGAACTGAGGGGTGGTTCAGACCCTCAAGAAAAAAACAAAACTTTTGAACTGAGGGGTGGTTCAGACCCTCAAGAACAAAACTTAATGTGCGTCATTTTAACACTTAAGGTGTGTTGTTATAACACTTAAGGTGCGGTGTTCTAATACTTAAGGTGTGTGTTTCTATCACTTAATGTGCGCTATTTTTAGCTCATTTTTTTCAGACACGCGTTTTTTTTTTTTAAATTTTATTTTCAATGAAGAAGAATTAAAAAACACACGGTGGCATTATTATAGTTTTGAGTAGGTAAGTTTAGATGTTCTTTTTCTTCGAGTGCATATTTTTATTTCTTCAAGTGCACATTTTCTTCTTTTTTTTTTTTTTTTTTTTTTTCGAGTGCATATTTTCTCTTCTTCGAGTGCATATGTTCTGTCTCAGTACTTAATTTTCCCCTTTGAGTGCAAATCTTTATAACTTTGAGTGCAAAAATTTAACCTTCAAGTGCACATTTCTATGCATTTAAGTACATATTTATGGGCCAATGTTTATTATATGTTTTGCATTTTTTTCAATAATATATAACTAAATTTCTAATTAAATTTGTGAGATTTACAAACGATTTGTGTGGGCAATTGCTTCAATAACACTTAAGTTGAATAACTTTTTTTTATTGCTAGCATAAATTGCTTCGATTGAACATATTTATGCATTCGAGTGCAGAATTATATTTTGGCCTTCAAGTGCACATTTTTGTGCATTCAAGTGCATGTTTTTGTGCTTTCAAGTGAATAGTTTTTGTTAATTCGAAATGTAATTTTTTGTAGTTCTGGATGAATTTAATGATTGAGATTTGTGCACGTTTTTCACTGTAGAATTTATTGTTATTAGCGTGGTGATTCATATGTTTATTATTAGCTATTCAAAGATTAATTTTTTTTTTAAAAAAAAAAGTAAAGAAAATATAAAAAGGAAAGCAAAAAAAATATACTCCGTAATATACTTAAATTTGTGCAAGTTGGGTTCAAGTAGGCTGAGAATTGAAGTCTTTGAAAGTTTGGAAGAATGACCATGGATCGAGTCTCACCAGCGATAGTGTGGGAGTAATTTCTTAAAGTGAGGGGGTTCCTTGTACGCAGTGAGTAAAGATCTAGCCTCTGTGGTTTATGTTCACTTGAGTTATCATGATTTACATCATCTCAAATATTCTGTAGGGTTGGGATTCAACCTTTTGGAAGAATTATTCCAATTTCATAATTACACAATTGACGTTTGGGAAATAAACAACAGGCAGACACAAAATTCCATAAATTCTTTTGTTGAGAACTACTTTCTATTTAAGAGAGTCACAAATGTATTATTTAACTACAAGTTATTGATGAAACAAATTGACGCAGAGTATGTACAAATCAATAGAATAATGGTAAAATAGTAATGGGAAAATATTATAGTAAAATTAGAGATGGTTATCTAGGTGAAGAAAATGGTCATTTATACAAGGAAAAACACACCAAACCCCTTAAATATCCGATTGGCCACTGGAACAGGTCAAGGCCCACGGGATGGGTCGTATGACCTAGTCAAAGTCCACCATTCCAGACCGGGCTCCAATACAGGAATGGCTAGTTGCTCGAGGCTAGCTTTGAGAGTGTTATGCTGTGCAATCGTGTGTACCATGCAAGGTGCATACAGAATTGGATTCATAATTTCTATACTATAGATTTATAATTCCTATAGTGTAGATTCATAATTTCTAATTAAACTGTAGATTCATAATTTTTATACTGCAGATTCATAATATCTATACTGTAAATTCAAAATATCTATACTGTAGATTCATAATTTCTGTACTGTAGATTCATAATTTCTAAACTGTATATGAACATATAGTTCTGTGATTTGTGAATACGGAGTTCAACAATTGGGAATATGAACATTGAAAATTATGAACATAAAGTTTTGTAATTGTGAATATAGAGTTCAATAATTATGAATCTATAGTATAAAAATTATGAATCCAATTACAACATAATTTGCCCTAGCTTTGGAGGTCGGCCCCAGGTCACCTTCTTGGGTTTGGGTCATCTCATGGGGCCCGGGTTGTATTTTTGGACTGTTTTCACTATCTCCATATGTTATAGTGCACAAAAAGATATAAATTTATGATCCTTTAAAAAAAAAAAATAAAAATAAAAATCCTCTTACAAAAATATGTGATAAATACGAATTAATTTTTCCTCTATTTTTTTTTGATAAAATTCAAATCCAAATTTATTATGTTAAAAAGAGTATATTCCTTCCAAATTACACTTTATACCTCTAGCTGTATTCCTATTAGTCTACTAAAATTTGCTTCACGCAAAGGGTGTATATATGAAATTAAAATTCCTAAAGTCTAATTTGTTTTTATTATGGATTCCATAAAAAATTAGTAATTAAACCATAAACGTCAATGCATACGACAATTTGATTTAGGCCGGTCAAGTGTGTAAATTTGAAAATTCCTAAAAGTCTAATATGTTTTTATTATGGATTCCAGAAAAAATAAATAAAAAATCACTAGGGGTTAATTGATCGTATGTATCTAGACTAAATTAAAAGCCTGATTTGTTTTTATTAGAAACAGTGACTCCCGAACAAGGCTAGCACGTTGATGCTTTAATGATTCGAATGTCGGTTGACATATGTGAGTATGCGAGATACTCAAGAAAGAATCACATATATAAGAGAGAAGTGAGGGTCGCTTCAAAGGAAAATTGATGGGCACAATTCTTTAGAAACTCTCGCAGAACCCAGGAAGGTGACCCACGACCAAAACGGGCACACTCATGAGAACAGAGCATGGTTGGGAGGTTCCTGCGTGAGATATGTCATCGTCTACACAAAGGGCAGTCGGTTCAAAGACATCGCGTTGTACCGTACAGCCAGTAGAGTAAACATGTCTTCACAAGGGAAGGTTCAAAGGGTATAGTGATCCCTACCTATCCTATGCAGGAATCGACCGTTGAACACAGTTGTTTCCGATTTCAAAATACCCTGAAAATCAATTTTTCATTCATGTGGGGGATTGTTGGAAAAATAACATTAAAATGACATTTTAAGTGGATATTTTGTGGTACAATTATCTGTGGGGTTCACTTCCGATTTGGGTCGGGTCAAAGTGGATTCGGGTTCTTCGTAGTGAGATGAAGAGATTGATATATTGTACGCTCAAAACGGATAATGGATGAATGAGATATTGATTCTCAAAGTAGACCCATTGAGTTAGAAAAATGAAGGGAAAAGTTAGCTTTTGTCCCACATTGGTTTGGGAAGAGGATTTGCGCCACTATTTATACAAGAGTCTTTTAAAAGCTTATTGAATGTATAGCATAGAGGTTCTCTCTCAGAATGAGAGTTTGAAAAGGCTTGATCCGTGTGCGCCGATACTTGCGACGACAACGAATGTTGTATGAGTTTCAATTCTACAGTTACGGAATTAATTTCAATTTTATTTTTGAATTTACGACAGTCCATGAAATGACTTGTTGTTTCAGATGTTACAAAGCCAAGTTTTAATGGCATTGTTTAATGCTATTTAGTACACCACTCCCTATATAAGAAGGGAGTAGGACAACAGATTTTTTACAAAAGAGAGAACAAGAAGAAAGCATACACACTTGCACGGTTTTAACTCCAAAATACTCTGCTCCTACTCCTTTCTTTGCCTAACTGTGTTCAAGGTTTTGCTCTAGCTAGTTCGCCGGGCTCGTTCGTTTGGGTGCTCAAAAGTCGAACCGTAGCACGTTTTATCCTGGGAAACCTGGGCCATAACGCTCCTAGCACTTTTGGGAGGTGGCAAATAAGGTTTTAAGGAAAGAGTGATCTCTTGGCTCGCGCTAAAAATCCTATACCCAAACACGAGCCAATCTCCTTCTTCTTTCGGTTTGGATTATGCTTCTAAGCAAAAATCATCTCTCTATTTGTTTTGTCGTTGGATTGGATTTATAATCTGAGGATTATCAGTTCCAATTTTGGTTGATATATATTGGTATATCTTTTTCGTAGATATATATGTATATATAACATTTGGGTCCGTTATATATATATATATATATATATATATATATATATATATATATATATATATATATATATATATTAGTGTGTATATATATATTTCGGATATATATCGAATAGTATTTTATATATTTTTGTGTGTATATATAAATACTATTTTAAGATATTAAATTGACTTTTGGTTCATTATTTCAAAAAATTCTCCAACGTTTAAATTAAAGTATAAATCTCCTATGTCCCATTCTCACTTAATCTTGTCCTTGCACACGCGTCGGTTTATACAAACAATAGACGTATATTGTTCAGTGTAAAATTATATTTCTATAGCAGTAATTGAATTTTTTTCAACTTATATATATCTAATGTATTCATAAATCCCTATTTCTTTGGGGTATTATAACTTGGTAGATATCTGAAATTTGTCATTGAAGTGTATTTAGGGTTTATTATGGTTATTAATATAGAGTAATATCGTAAGATTAATTATCATTTTGAGAAAAAAAATTTACCTTAAAATTTCCAGACATTTAACAGCTATTTAATTCCCAGTCCATGTATATTAATATTTTTGTTCATTTCAGACTTTTCTTTGCTCAAATTAAATTTTATATAGAGAATGAAATCATACCCTACCACCACTTATGGGCTGCAGAGATTAATTGGATCAATGAATTAAGAATAAGAAAACAGAGTAGATGGGAGAAATGGACTTGGTCCAGTCATTCCACATATCATTTTGTGTTTACTTCATTATTATTATTATTATTATTATTATTATTATTATTATTATTATTATTATTATTATTATTATTATTATTATTATTATTATTATTATTATTATTATTATTATTATTATTATTATTATTTTTAGACTATTGATAATTTGCATTCAAAAAAGACTATTGATAATTTTCCATATAGTATACTTGACCCGGGTAACAAGTTTTGGAATTGCTAGGCTTAAGTTTGCCTATAAAATAAGCAACAAACATGCAATGGTGCATTCACCACAGCTTTACTTGCCCAATATTTAGTTATATTTATATTTGTCTTTGTTTCCCTTTCCCTCATGGCTCTGCTCCATCCATTCTCTTGCAAATCCTCCATGGCTCCCATTCTCCTGCTCATTGTGTTGTTTCACATTGCAGGTCTTCTTTCTTTCTATCTTATAGTATAATAAGAAATTAAAATAATATTGCGCAAAAGCTTACAATATTTTATGTTACAATTATTCGTATTTATTAATTACTTGCATATTACTTACTGATTTAATTTTACATTAAGTAATTTATTGGCGGTCATGTTTGGTAACATAATTAGCTTATCAGTCAATTTTGATTTATTTGACCACTATTGATTGTTTGACATGATTAAACAATTAATATGAATGTTTGATTACTTAGCTTTTTATAACTTATTGCTCCAAAATGTTAAAATTCAAAAAGCTACTCAAAACAAACTTTTTCGATAAGTTTTTTTAGAAAGTCATTTTTACATGTAATCAGTTATCAGCTAACAGCTAATTTACCAAATACTTTTCTACAATCAACTAATGCTATCAACTAGTCAAACTTACTAACCTAATAAGCTAACAACTATTTACCATATACACATTATCAAAATTTTATTTTGGTGCATGGAAACTTCATTTAGACTCTGTTTGGAAAACCTAGATGAAAAGTTATAAGCTAGGAGCTGAAAGCTGAAAAGCTATAAGCTAGGAGTTGAAAACTGAAGATCTGTTAAGCTAGTTGTTATGATTATTGAAAGTGTTTGGTAAAATTAGCTTTTTGATAAGCTAATAAATGTAAAAAGACTAAAAAGGTTTGTTTACATATTAAAATTTAACATTTTGTCTTAAAAAAATTAACATTTTGAAATAAAACTATTAGCATAATCATGATCTAGCATCTAATAATGAAGGTATTGTTGCGAATCTCATTCATCTAATAGTAATAATAATAATATTTGCGGTGAAAATTGCGGATAGAGGAGAAGAGAAAAGGGTTTTAATTGGAAAGGGTAAATTATGTTATTACTTTAAAATAATAAGGATAAAGAGGAAAAAAAAAAAGTTAGGAAGCTAGTAGCTTATTTTGAAAGGTAGTGTTCCAAAACAAGCTCTTATTTTAAGCTAGGAGCTTATTTTGGGAACATTACCAAACAGAGTTTATAGCTTATTAGTAGCTTAAAATAAGAGATTGTTTTAAAAAAAAAAACTCTTAAATAAGCTTTGCCAAACCGAGTCTTAGTTATGGGATTAAGATGCATATGAAATTAATGCATGCATGCTAGTTGGATTGATTATTAATATGATATACCGATATTATGCAATATCAATCGATCTTTTTATATTACTTTATAAGTTTCAAATGGAATATAATTTTGTTTAGATGCTTTTGCTTTCATATGGAACTTGTCATATTCGAAATAAAATTATCTTTCATTAATTTAACATCATTGCAATTATATTATTTGAGTATTTGACATCACGTCTACTTCACGCAATTTTTGGGTGATGACTACTTTTTTTTAATAATCTTAAAAATCTCTATAAATCTCACTCTTGTATATGAGAAGTAATTTGAATTCACTCTTGGTCGATCCCATCATAGAAGATTTTGGTTGACCAGCTCAACCAAGAAAGTGGTGACAAGAACCAAACATGTTTATAATATAAGAATCATACTCCATTCACTCGCACACCCCTTTTGAGGCATAAATCTGTGTGTGTGTGTTGGGGGAGGTTTTAATCAATTGTGGGTCTTATTCTATATAAATTTATCTTATATAAAATTGGTTGCCCTTTGATTTCAATTCAATGCAGGGGTACAATCCATTGGAGTGTGTTTCGGGAGATTAGGCAACCATTTACCATCCGTAACCGATACCATAAACCTCTACAAGCGGAATGGCATCCGAGGGCTGCGACTCTACGAACCCGACACCAACGTCTTCGAAGCTCTCCGAGGAAGCAACATCGATGTCATCCTCGACGTCCCCAACGACAAGCTCCAAGACCTAACTGACCCGGCAAGAGCCCACGATTGGGTCTACGCTAACATCGTACCCTATCCCGACGTCAACTTCAAATACGTCGCCGTCGGGAACGAGGTCTTCGCCGGAAACCACGGTTCGGCTCAATTCCAAAACTACGTTCTCCCCGCCTTGAGAAACGTCCACAACGCCTTATCGGCCGCGGGTTATCAGGGCCGAATCAAGGCCTCCACCGCCACCTACTCCGCCGTGTTAGCCAACACCTACCCACCCAACAACGGCGTCTTCAACGATAACGCCAAGGGCCTAATGAACCCCATTGTCGGATTCCTCGCACAGAACAACTTGCCCTTGCTAGCCAACATATATCCTTATTTCGCCCGAAAAGGCGACCCGGACAAAGTCACACTGTCGTACGCGTTGTTCTCCGACAGCCAACCGAACCCTGTCGGGTACCGCAACCTCTTTGACGCGATGCTGGACTCCATGTACGCCGCCGTTGAGAAGGCCGGGGGTTCCAATGTGCCCATCGTTGTCTCCGAGAGCGGCTGGCCGTCGGCCAGCGGCTTCGACGCCACCGTGGATAACGCCGCCACGTATTATCGGAATCTAATTCAGCACGTCCAGGGAAACAGTGGGACTCCCAAGAGGCCTGGAAGCCCAATTGAGACTTACCTCTTCGCCATGTTTGATGAAGATCAGAAACCTGGTGATGAAACCGAGAAGCATTTTGGACTGTTTAGCCCTGACCAGAACCCAAAGTATCAGCTTAGCTTCAACTGATTTCAAGTAATACTATAGTGAATAAATTGAAATATATATAGTGGAGTAATTAAAGCTAAAGTTTCACTTTTATTTCCCTGAATAGGAGAATGGGCAATGTATTTCTAGATTCACCATGTTCATTGTAAGTTGTAACCTGTTTGAACAATAAAATTCCGTTTCTATATGTATTAATTGTGATGATCTTATAAAATAATTTTCAGTTCTTTCTGGGTTCACATAATTGTTGTTGTTTATATCCAAGAATAAAATTCCAAACTCAAATTGTTGTAATTTTTCTTGTTTACAGATCAGATAAATATATAGCTAACTTAATCTTATCTTATCTTACTATATATAATAGCAAAATGTTTTTTGCCAATCAATTTCCCGCCTAAATGAAATTGCATCATTTTAAGGTATTAAATACCAATTAAATGAAATTGCATCATTTTAAGGTATATAATGCAGCATACTTATCTATTTTCAATACATGTTAATCTACAATTATTGTTATTTAATGATGAAGCAGGTAATACATTCCAATATTTTTAAGTTAACATTTTATTATATAAATTAATTTATTGTTTACTGAAAAAAAATTAGAGTATCCGATTTTAAAAAATAAGATTAACCTGTTTTTTTTTTTTTATTCTTACAATTTTATTGATAGACAACAATTTAATTGTTCATTCTAATATAGTTTTGAGAGGGAATTTTTTTTTTAAAAAAAGTTACTAAATCAGTTACTAAATTGAAAAAAAGTTTTTTAAAATTTAAATCTTGCATGAACAATAATATTGGAGAGACGAATAAGTTTAAACAAATAATTATTGAACTGATATTAAGTAATTAGAAAATATGATGTATTTCTTAATTTCGTTTTAAACAATAAGTTTTACCTGAAGATGATACTGTATTTATTAGTTTGTTTTAGATCTGCTCCGGTCACCCGATTTTTCATATCGGCATTTGGGGAAGAAAGCAATTCCACAACGGCCAAAAGCTACGGTCAGATTATCTGAAAAGTTTTTTAGCAGTGGATTACTTGGATGTGCGATGATTTAAAATCGAGTGTGTCAAGATGCCGGAAACAGAGAAGGTTCGCGTAAGTCAGTAAACATTTTAGAGAAAATGACGAACGCAACAGAGTAGACGGAAGCGCAATCGTCAAAAAATATGGATTAGGGTTTGGTAATCAGGTTTTATAATTGGGTTAATGGGCTCGGGTATTGGGCTGAAATGCAACGTAACTGGATTATATGGATAGATAATTAAATGTTTATTGGGCTTAGCATTGCAGGTTTTATTTTTTCTTTCATGTCATGAAATATTTCATATTTAGTTTAGATTTATATATGTTGTACGTATATAATTATTATTATTAAGCAATGTTTAAGAAAAGATTTTCGTAGTTAGTTTCAATGTATGATGATGATATTGTATTTTTTATTTATATATTGTCAAGTATATGTACTATAGGCTTTAATTGCAAATCATATTAATAAATGTTTTTATATATAAGAAAATTTAATTTCATAATTTTTTATTGTATATTGTTTGATTTCCTAATTTTAAAATTTTTTTTTTATAAAAATGTGTGTGTGTGTGTGTGTGTATATATATATATATATATATATATATATATATATATATATATATATATATATATAATTATTTTAATGTACACTTTTTAAATCTCATGTGGTATGTTATAACACAATTCTTTATAATATATGCTAACAGTATGTGATGTTCCATATAACAACCAATTTAGTATTGTTAAAGAAAAATACATTTCAGAATAAGTTTTAATTTCATGATTAATATTTTATTTTATTGTTTTTAAAATATTATTAATAATAAAGTTACTTAAATTTTATGTTGTGCATCGCACGGGGCAAAAACTAGTTATATTAATATCAGGATGTAGTTTTAGTAGCCATGGGAGTGTACTTGGTGCCTTTTAGTACGTAATGGGCACAACTTGAAATAATACAAGGGAGAATTGAAGGGGTGGTAGTCAACAGTCAGTTAGACTAAGTGATCGGTGTTATATTGTTGATCCCAAGTTTGATAAAAAGTTGAAAGGAGAGTTGAATAGATTTTTTCCAGAAATTTTAACTTAAAAACGATTTACTAATAATCAAAGCATATTATTACCAGCTTGAAAGCACAGTGATAGGTAGCGGAGGACTAAATTAAAGTTTGTAGCACGGGTTTGAATAAAAACAACTTAGACTACTAAAGATGTGTTGTGTGTGTGCAAACTTTTCAATCAGCTGGAAAGAAAAATAAAGTGCAGGGAATAATTAAAGAGAGTAGAAAGAGATTTTTATAGTGGTTCAGCAATTGCTTACGTACTCCACTCTTGTCCTTAACCTTTAAAGATGATTTCACTAGTATATTATGCATAAATACAAGTGAAAAAGTAGTGTATCCACAAAGCACTGTTGACTGCATATGGTGTTCTTTCGACTGGATGTCCCCTCCGTTCTTCATCACCTGATCTTTACTCCAAGGGTCACCCACAAAGTCACCTTGAATAAAAGATCTCCAACCACAATCGTCAAAACCTGCTATTGTTTGTTTATTTTCACAAATCAATGAACTATGAACATAGAGGTTCACTGTGAAGCTTAGGTTGGATCGTACGCACCGTATGAACCTGGAAAACAACAAATGTCACACGAAGTGTCTGTTTCGAACACTGTATAGATTTTAGAGTTGGGGATGGAAGGAAAAATCTGCGTCGTGTTGTTCAACACTACCTCCCCGTGACAGGATTGGGTAATTTGTCAATAAGTGAGTCACACAGGACGACATCGTTCAGCACGCCACCTTCTGCCTTCATGTCAGCAACTAGGTTCTCAAAGATATGCACTTGTTCTATTATTGGTTTAGTATCCACCATTTGGAAATGTAACCAACGGCCTACTGCATACTAACGCCTTCCTGCATCATCAGCCCCATATTTTTCAATAAGTAAATCCCAAATTACCTTAGCAGATTTGTGAACACTGAACATGTCAAATAGAGGGTCTGAAACTCGTTGAAGGATGATCCCACGTGCAGTCTTGTTATCTTTTTCGTACTTTGTACGAATAGCTTCTGCAGCTGCCAGCGCTGATGCGGACTTCTCAGCAGTAGCATCCTCTGTGGTTGTGGACTTGTCAGTGGTTTGAACTGAGGAATTTCCAGCAGCAGATGGCAGATATTTCGCGGGGTCTTCAAGGACCACATAGTCGACATCTTTTGCTTCCAGTTGCATCAGAATTTTGCCAGCCCACCATCTGTAATTCAAGCCACCACTCAGTGGTTGAATTGGCGCAACATCAGAGGCTGTAACGTGCTCAGACATTGTTGTTTATAGTAAATGTTTTTAAATGTTGGATCGTACGCACCGTATGAACCTGAAAAACAACAAATGTCGCACGAAGTGTGTGTTTCGAACACTGTATAGATTTTAGAGTTGGGGATGGAAGGAAAAATCTGCGTCGTGTTGTTCAACACTACCTTAAAAACATTTACGACAAGGGCATCGCATGTTTTCGACAGAAAACACAGATATTCTCAAGCTCAGGACAAAGGCTATGGTAACAAGGTGTTCAGCGTTTTTGGTTACTGCTTCTGGTTTTCTCTGCGTATTACTGAGAAGCAAAGGCTTCTTTTTATACTGCATTATGGAGAAGGAAACGCCCACTAGCAGCTTTAGCATAGGAATAGGGAGTAAATGTGTGGAGAAGACTGACTCTTGATCGCACATGTATAAGGTGGTCATGCGGACAAGATGTACAAAAATAGGGTGGAAAAATTGTTGTTAGGAGCAAAACGTTGACCCCACCGCGCGTCGTGACGAGACGGGCGGGCAGCGACGCACACGTGGTTCTCTCTTATTCCCTCTTCATAATAGTTCAAACCTTTTCAAAAGGGTTGGTTATTATAAAGGGGAAATCCAAAAGCTAAGTTAGCAATGTGGGACAACTTGAACAAGCATCTCATTAATGCTTCTTCTTTAAATGCTCCCAACAATCCCCCACACATTTAAAGGACAAAGCTGGATTTAAGGGTACCTGAGCAATCTCAAGAGCTAATTTTCATGCCAGTGTATAATACTTGAACTGTCATATAGTGGATTAAGTAATTCTCTATCCGAGAGTGAACTAGATCTTGAACTCATCGGTTAGATAAATTTTGAACTTAAAATGCACTAACTAGCTCTTTTGGTCACAGAATCTGTGTAGTTACATTCTTGACCCGGAATAATTCCCTGTTTAGTCTATCTCAGCATAGACCATCAATTCTGTCAAATCTACCTCATTGTAGATCACCCTTTTCAGGCTACAGAGTACCACTGTGGAACAGTGTTTTGAAAGTATTTCCGTGACCTCATTTCATCATGAATTACTTTCCTCATTGGGTGTTAGCCCCATTTCCCTTGATGAATCAAGGATGGCCTTTCGGTTTAGGCCTTTCGTGAAAGGATCTGCGATATTCCTTTCAGATCTCACAAATTCCATTGTGATCACCCCATTCAATATTAATTGCCTTACAGACTCATGTCTGACTGTTATGTGTCTTCGTTTTCCATTGTAGACACTATTTTGTGCTACACAGATGGCAGTTTGTGAATCACAATGTATTGGTACAGCTGGTGCTGGGCACCCCCACAATGGCACATCGGCCAGTAGATTTCTCAACCACTCGGCTTCCGGACTTGCTAGATCTAGGGCTATGAACTCTGATTCCATAGTCGATCTGGCAATGCAGGATTGTTTTGTTGACTTCCATGATATAGCGGCTCCACACATAGTGAATACATATCCACTAGTTGAGCTGACATCATCACTGTCATTTACCCAGTTTGCATCACAGAACCCTTCAAGCACCGCTGGGTTTCCTTTATAGTTAAGTCCCCATTCTATTGTGACTCTCAGGTATCGAAGTACCCTTCTCAGTGCATCCCAGTGCAAGATGCTAGGGTTGTGTGTATAACGACTGAGTTTGTTCACTGCAAACGCAATATCTGGTCTAGTATAGTTCATTAAGAACATTAGACTCCCAATTATCTTTGCATATTCTCCTTGAGACACACATGCCTCTAGGTTTTTTGTTAACTTAACACTAGGGTCATAAGGGGTTTTGGCCGGAGTCACATCATAACTCTCGAACCTCTTCAGAAGTTTTTCTGTGTAATGGCTTTGAGATAAAATATAACCGCTCTTAGTTTTTTCTTAACTTTAATCCCAAGTATTACATCAGCTTCCCCAATATCCTTCATATCAAATTTGCTACATAGAGTCTTTTTAGTCTCATTTATAGCTTTAATGCTCGAGCTGAAGATTAACATGTCGTCTACATAAAGACAGATAATCACAAAACTAGACTCTACCTCTTTAGAGTATAAGCATGCATCTGAGCGGTTAGTAGAATAACCTAACTCTAACAGAGTTTTATGAAATTTTTCATACCACTGTTTAGGGGCTTGTTTTAAGCCATATAGGGATCTCTTGAGTCTACACACCTTCCCTTCTTGTCCCGAATCAACACACCCGGGAGGTTGTTCCATATAGATCTCCTCTTCTAGTTCACCATTTAGGAAGGCTGTTTTCACATCCATCTGATGCACTATCAGCCTGTGTAAGGATGCCAAAGCAAATAATACACGAATGGTTGCAATTTTTGTTACTGGTGAATAGGTATAGAAATAATCCTCACCGAATTTCTGTGTGTAACCTTTTGCTACTAGTCTTGCTTTGAATCTCTCAATTGAGCCGTCAGGTCTCAACTTTCTTTTGAAGATCCATTTGCATCCTATGGGTTTACATCCCTTGGGTAAATTCACCAGTTCCCATGTATGATTAGACCGTATGGAGTCTAACTCACTTTTAACAGCTTCTTTCCATAAGGTTGAGTCTACTGAGCGCATAGCTTCTTCAAAGCTTTTTGGTTCTTCTTCTAACACAAGTTGGCATATTAGTTGGTCACAAAGCTCATTTAGATCTTTCAACTCCGTCACATATGTGATGAAGTCAGAACCAAAATTTTTCTCAACTCTAGGTCGGCCTTTTACTTCTTCGAGGCTCTTCTGAGTTAGTTGTGAAGCTGTGAAAAGGTTAACCTGGTGAAGTCTATTAACATCTGTATTGTTAGCATCCTTTAGCGAAAAAATGTGTTCAAAGAAAACAGCATCTCTAGATTCACACATTGAACGAGTATGTAAGCACATAAATCTATATGCAACATTGTTTTCAGCATACCCAACAAACACGGCATCTAAGGTTATAGGACCCAGATTGGGCCTTTTGAATGACGGTAGTCCCACCTTTGCCAAGCAACCCCATACCTTAAAGTATTTAAGGTTCGGAGCATGCCCTTTCCACAGTTCATAAGGGGCCGGGTCTTTTCAAACCCTTTGTGTACAACTCTATTAAGTATGTGATTTGCTGTTAAAACAGCTTCCCCCCCACAAAGAGTCAGAAGCTTCTGAACTGATTAACATAGCATTGAGCATCTCTTTAAGAGTTCTATTTTTTCTTTCTGCTATACCGTTTTGTTGGGGTGTGTACAGTGCAGTCACCTCATGTATAATGCCAGAGGATTCACATAGACTTTTCAAGAAGTTTGTTTCATATTCTCCTCCTCTATCGGATCGTAGTCTTTTGATCCTTTTGTCTAACTGATTTTCTACTTCAGTTTTAAACGCAACAAACTTTTGTTCGGCTTCACTTTTTGATCGTAGTAAATAGATTTTTGTATAACGGGAGTAGTCATCAATAAACGTAATGTAATAACGTTTGCCACCTCTACTTTCAGTGGTCTTAAAGTCTGCCAAATCAGTGTGAATTAATTGTAACAGTGAGGAAGTGCGTTCTTTTACAGTAGAAAAAGATGTTCTCGCAAATTTAGCTTCAGCACACGTTTCACATTGTTCACATGGATCATTTGACACATTTGGTAACATATTCATGCTTTTCAGTCTATTTAAACATTTTGCACCAACATGTCCTAATCTACCATGCCAAACATTAACTGAAACGGTAATATAAGCAGAAGAGGCATTCTTATTATCACAACTAATTTGAGAAGTTCCAGATACAGAAGTGTTATTTTTCACTATACTAACATCTAGCACAAAAAGACCTCCACGCAGATATCACTTCCTAAGGAATTTCCCACAGCGAGTCATAACCAATCGGTCAGACTCAAAGACCATCTTAATTCCAGCCTTGTTAAGAAGGCTTCCAGAAATTAAGTTTCTACGAAGGGAAGGGACATATAATACATTGTGCAAAAGTAGATGTTTTCCAGAACACAGAATTAATTCTATTTTTCCTCTACCACTTTCCTCAGAGACGCTGGAGTTCCCCATGAACACTTGTTCTCCGTCTGTGATAGACTCGAAAGTTTTGAACAGATCCTTGTTGTAGCAGAAGTGTCTCGATGCTCCCGTGTCTACTACCCATTTGTCTGGATTTCCAACCATGTTGGCTTCGGTAATCATTGCAGCTACTATGTCAGGATTATCCTTGTTCTCCAGAAGATGAGCTTGATTCTTAGGCCCATCACTGTTCGATTTCTGGCCAGTTTGACTAGTAGAACCCTTATGGTGATAACATTGGGCAGCCTTATGGCCCTTTTTGCCACAGACGTAGCATTCGCCATTATTTTTTCCTTTTTTCTGAATCTTGCCATTTTTGACACGGTTGTTACCGTTGTTTTTGTAGTTTTTCTTTTGGTTTCGGTCGCCTGATTTAGGCTTATCAAAACCAGTGTTGGTTTCGACCACATTGGCCTTAACATTATCAGAAAAAATGACTGACCTGTGAACCATACGATTTTCTTCTTCGATGTTCAGGCTACTGATCAGTTGTTGAAGAGTGTAGTTTTGGCGGTCGTGCTTCATTTTGGTTTTGAAGTCTACCCACGAGTCTGGCAATTTGTCAATAAGTGAGTCACACAGGACGACATCGTTCAGCACGCCACCTTCTGCCTTCATGTCAGCAACTAGGTTCTCAAAGATATGCACTTGTTCTATTATTGGTTTAGTATCCACCATTTGGAAATGTAACCAACGGCCTACTGCATACTTACGCTTTCTGCATCATCAGCCCCATATTTTTCAATAAGTAAATCCCAAATTACCTTAGCAGATTTGTGAACACTGAACATGTCAAATAGAGGGTCTGAAACTCGTTGAAGGATGATCCCACGTGCAGTCTTGTTATCTTTTTCGTACTTTATACGAATAGCTTCTGCAGCTGCCAGCGCTGATGCGGACTTCTCAGCAGTAGCATCCTCTGTGGTTGTGGACTTGTCAGTGGTTTGAACTGAGGAATTTCCAGCAGCAGATGGCAGATATTTCGCGGGGTTTTCAAGGACCACATAGTCGACATCTTTTGCTTCCAGTTGCATCAGAACTTTGCCAGCCCACCGTCTGTAATTCAAGCCACCGCTCAGTGGTTGAATTGGCGCAACATTAGAGGCTGTAGCGTGCTCAGACATTGTTGTTGATAGTAAATGTTTTTAACTGTTGGATCGTACGCACCGTATGAACCTGGAAAACAACAAATGTCGCACGAAGTGTCTGTTTCGAACACTGTATATGGATGTTTCGAACAGTGTATAGATTTTAGAGTTGGGGATGGAAGGAAAAATCTGCGTCGTGTTGTTCAACACTAGCTTAAAAACATTTACGACCAGGGCATCGCATGTTTTCGACAGAAAACACAGATATTCTCAAGCTCAGGACAAAGGCTATGGTAACAAGGTGTTCAGCGTTTTTGGTTACTGCTTCTGGTTTTCTCTGCGTATTACTAAGAAGCAAAGGCTTCTTTTTATACTGCATTATGGAGAAGGAAACGCCCACTAGTAGCTTTAGCGTAGGAATAGGAGTAAATGTGTGGAGAAGACTGACTCTTGATCACACATGTATAAGGTGATCATGCGGACAAGATGTTTAGTTGATCCACAAAAATAGGGTGGAAAAATTATTGTTAGGAGCAAAACGTTGACCACACCACGCGTCGTGACAAGACGGGCGGGCGACGGCAGCGACGCGCGTGTGGTTCTCTCTTATTCCCTCTTCATAATAGTTCAAACCTTTTTAAAAGGGTTGGTTATTATAAAGGAGAAATCCAAAAGCTAAGTTAGCAATGTGGGACAACTTGAACAAGCATCTCATCAATGCTTCTTCTTTAAATGCTCCCAACAAAGTCACCTTGAATAAAAGATCTCCAACCACAATTGTCAAAACGTGCTATTGTTTGTTTATTTTCACAAATCAATGAACTATGAACATAGAGGTTCATTGTGAAGCTCAGGTTGCACTAGATATGAGCATTTTAGCTTCGTCTCTCTCTAGTTTGAAAACTCTAGCAATGGCACTTAGCAATGACAACCTTTTCTGAGCTTCCAGAGTAATGTGTCACCTTGGATAATGTGCCAATGCTCCAAGTAAGGATCTAACAAAGAATGTTGGTAAGTTTTGCTGCTTATCATCCTTTAAGTCTTTACGTCACTCATAGACTTGTGTTTCTTAAAAATCTTGTTGTTTGCAAACTTTTGCTGTTTATAAACTTTTGCTATTGGTAAAATTGAGGCCAGTGCAATATCTTAATTTGAGTTCTCTTTTTAAAGTAATTTATATATCCTCTATATAATAAAGCTATATGGTTTGGGAAATAATTAATGTTACAATTAATGCCACAACATCCTTTATTATATTAAAAAAAAAAAAAGCACAACATTTAAAAAATAAAATAGCTATATATTATATAATCATATAAAAAATGTGTTCAATTAGAGTTTAAATTTACACATACAAAATTTGAAATTTACTTTCCAAATGTAATTATCTTAGTTATTATTTGTATTGTGAAAATTATAATAATAAAGATGGAATATAATTAAGAATAAATCAATGTAATTATGTAAATTATCTCTATAAGTTTATTTGAATATGCACATAATTAGAGATTATATTAACCATACAAAATTATAATTATTATTTTAATTTTAATTTTAATTTTAATTGTAATTTTGTATTCTATAAAAATAATAAACACTTGACCAATGGAATCTCAAAAATATTATTATATTAAATAATTTAAAATATTTTAGTTTTTCAATTTTTTATTTATATTTATAATAACATAATTTTTTTCCGTGCATCGCACGCTGGTGAATTACTAGTATAAATAATAGTTGTTCAAAAAGTTGTACCAAAATATAAATATTATATAAAAAAATACATTTAAAATTTCATTTAAAAAGTAACGTGTGCCGTGCATATTTAGACGCAAAATTATCTACCGAACTTTTGATATCAACTTCTTCCAAAATCTCATTTTCAATGGAGATTAAAGCTGGCAAATTATTCTATGGACCTGGCCCACCTTGCAAGGTAGACCCGTGTCCAAAAATACACAATTTATATATTGAATGTTCACAATTTTTATATACTAAATGTTCACAATTTACATAATGAATATTCACAATTTTATATACTAAATGTTCACAATTTACATACTGAATGTTCAAAGTTCAAATTGTTAACATTCAGTATGTAAATTGTGAGCATTCAGTATATAAATTGTGTATTTTGACCCGGGTCCACCTTGCAAGGTGGGCCCGGGTCCATGGCATAACTGTTATTGAAAACTAATCCATTGAGTTTTTAACCAATCGTTATACCCTACACCACGGCGCATATAGCTCTGTGCGCCGCGCGCCTCCCAAAACGACGTCGTTTTGGGGTCGTTTTGGGAGGCGCGATAGGAAGTTGCTGGAATTATGTGTATTTGTTCACACAATTATGTGTATTTGTTCATACAATTATGTGTATTTGTTCATACAGTTATGTACATTTTTTATACAATTATGTACATTCTTTTTATACAATTATGTACATTCTTTTTATACAATTATGTACATCCGAATCAGAAAATTTGTGTGTATTATGTTAAGAGTTGATGTGTATTATGTTAAAAGTTTATGTTTATTATGTATTATGTTAGATTATGCATTCAAAAAAAATGTTAGATTATGTGTATTATCTTTTAAAAAGAGCATGTATATTTTGTTATATAATTATGTACATTCATGTATACAATTATGTGTATTCTAGTATAACATTATGTACATTTTTGAACAGCGGGTTTTTTTTAAAGAAAAAATCATTGCCATTCACTGGGGCGGGAAATTTCAAAAAAAAAAAAAATTAAAAAAAAAAAAAAAATTAAAACGACGTCGTTTTGCACCTGGCGCACAGTGCAACGCGCGCCGTGGTGTAGGATATAAATTACGATTTTTAACGCAATTGCCAATTGGGCTCAATTTCACCCTATCATAAATAGGCCAAATCCCCATGCACTTAGTCTGAAATCATGTATACTATATATACATATAATTTTTAAAAAAAAAATATAAAAACCCTAAAAATTAGGGACCCTATGTGATCGCTCATGTTAGACTTGTTCACAACCGACCCTGGGTAAAGCGTCATTCTCTAAACTTTTGCTATTGGTAGAGCTTTACTGCTACCCACCCTTGCTGCTAATGACTTCCCCATGACGGTAAGACCAAAGTCTTCATGTGTTGAACTCCGTGAACACTTCAGCAAAATCTTGCGATGAATAACGTTCTAGTTTATAGACTTAGCTTTAATCTAAAAGTAGTATTTTTACCTGTGCGATGCACGGAATGGAATTGTTGTAATATATTATGAATATTTAAATCGATACATAATTATTTAAGAGTTAATTTCACCAGAGGTCGCATATCTTTCTTGACAATTCCTAATTTAATCCTAGACTATAGTTATTAATTATTACAATTTATTCTATGTTATAATTCTTACGTTAATATTCATACTATTATTATTAACACTTAATTATTTTAAGATATTATTTTTACCACTTATATTATTATTATTATTATTATTATTATTATTATTATTATTAGTTTCTTTTCAAGTTTTGTTAGTATATAATGGCCGTGAGGCAAACAACAACAATATAACAATAATTAAATATTCTTGAATTGTATTTCGTGAGTCACAATAATAATATAACAATAATTAAATATTCTTCAATTCTATATTCTTCTAGGATATCTATTACCATCATTAATTATTTCCGAATTTACCAAAACTAAATAATTCAACCAATTATAAAGAGAGATTATTAAATAACGCACATGACCATTTTTTAATTAAAAAATTTAAAAATTCATTAATAAAACATAAGGTTCTCATAGTTTTTTATTAGAAACTATTTAATAAAACATTTTTTTTTAGAAATTGGTGGGCCAAACCGCATACGACTGTTTGCGGTGGATAGATCTCGAAAAAAATACGTGATTTCAAAAAAACATTTGTCCAAAACGTACAACCGAGTCAAAAGTTATGCCTTGCCGAACTTTTGACACTTCACAACTTTAACCCAGAATTATTGTAGGAATGGGAAAGTAGAAATCAATATATTTTATTGGGAAGAGAGATTTATTAGGAATTGGGCGGGAAGTTAAAATTCCAAGATTTTGTTATTATATATAGTATAGATGTACAAAGGGAATTGTATTACACTATTTTAAAATTTAAGAATAGAATTTTTACCCAGAATTATTGTACGAATGTGAAAGTAGAAATCAATATATTTTATTAGGAAGAGAGATTTTTAGGAATTGAGCGTGAAGTTAAAATTCCAGGATTTTGTTATTATAGATAGTATAGATGTACAAAGGGAATTGTATTATACTATTTTAAAATTTTAGAATAGAATTTTTACCCAGAATTATTGTACGTGGGGATGTAGAAATCAATATATTTTATTGGGAAGAGAGGTTTTTTTGGAATTGGGCGGGAAGTTAAAATTTCAGGATTTTGTTATTATATAGTATAGATGTACAAAATGAATTGTATTACACTATTTTAAAATTTTAGAATAGAATTTTTACCCAGAATTATTGTACGAATGGGAAAGTTGAAATCAATATATTTTATTGGGAAGATAGATTTTTTAGGAATTGGGCGGAAAGTTAAAATTCCAGGATTGTGTTATTATATATAGTATAGATGTACAAAGGGAATTGTATTACACTATTTTAAAATTTTAGAATAGAATTTTTACCTAAAATTATTGTACGAATGTGAAAGTAGAAATCAATATATTTTATTGGGAAGAGAGATTTTTTAAAAATTGGCCTGGAAGTTAAAATTCCAGGATTTAGTTATCTATATATATATATATAAAACTAAAATCCTCCTTCCCAAATTTTCCCCCCAAAACTTAGGGTCATTTATGTAATATCTAAATTTATTTAATTAATAAGTATAGTAATTATATATTATTCATATCCGATTAATTATAGAAATTAATTTACATGTGAATCATAACTTACCAAATGAATTACTACACAATCTTACCTAATTAATTTATAGTACCGTAAGTATTATGTCCAGATTTATATATACTCAATAATCAATCAATAAAATCAGTTATTAATAAATTTACCTTATTTTACGTTATAATTGCTCCATAAATAAATTCATAATCAGCCATAATCTGCAATTGCTATTGTACATCGAGATTTCTTTATAACCATCCACATAATCTGCAAAATAATCTTTATTTCTGCAAATAATAATGCTCCATAACCAGCCACATAATCTGCACTATAAATACTCTTATAATCCTAAACAATTCTACCATCCATTATTTTCTATTCTTCTATGCTATTTCTCCTTATTGTTCACTAATGGAGATTCTCAGTACAAATCTGAAGTTTGCTAAAGGAGTTCCAATGGTTAAATCATCAATAGCCCTAAAAGATGTTCAACTTGAACTTGAGAAACTAAGACAGAGGCAATATCAAAGGTATTTTATATTTTGCTGAGAATGTAATTTTGTGTGATGTGGTGCCATTTTTTATTTTGAAGTTTCATTACAAGGTTAAAACAGTTAAAATTTCAGTACCCCCAATGAGAGGGGAAAACGCAGGGAAAGGAAAGGAAAGAAAAAACATAAGGGAAATGGAGCTAAAATGAAATGTGGTCAAAAGATTGTGCAAGTACAAATCCATACTCAACTCAGTGTTAGGTAAAGGGGAAAAGGAGTTGAATCCCCTCCTCCATTTTTCTAGGGAAAAAAAAAGATTTTTCATTGTCCTGTGAGTTGACTTATCATCAGATTTCTCACATATGAACTGTATTACATTCCATATGATTTTGTTTTGCAGAACATGTGAATGCATAAACTTGGGATGTATTTATAATTTAGTATAAAGTATGTCGTATAGTAATTTAATTATATCTTAGTTTTATTATATTTTCTTTGCAGGAATCAAGCTATGTGCATGCAGTTTCTGAACAATGAAAGAAGGTTGAAGGTTATCCAAGTGAAATAAAGGAAAGCAGACTATAAGGAATGAAACCTGCAAAAAGTTATTAAGTTAGGCTAGACAAACTTCCTTCTACAGGACCACAACTTGGTTGGCCACAAGATGCATCTCACGTTGGACAAACTATTTTTTTCCAAGACCACAACAATGAAGACCACAAGATGTACCTCAGTCTGGACAAACTGAGTCCTCTAAGTCCATAGTTCAAATTACAATGGAAGTGTTTAACATGTAGATTGTACCAAATTGAAGTAATTGCAATCTGGAAATCAAATAAAATATGAATGCAATTTACTCTAAGTATGAGTTTGACTTACATACTATTTTGTGGTACGTGAACTTATTGATTAACCAAAAGTCCAAATGATATCGATGCTTAATCCACACAGAAAAGTACACAGTAAATTACAAGAATCAAATCACAACTAAAACAAAGAAAAAAATAACTTATTCAAAATTCATGATAAAAATAGTATATCAAATGTAATTTGAGTACTAATAACTTATTACCTATTTGGCAATATTAGAGAATAGAGATAGAAAATTTGTTATATAAAAATAAAAAAGATCTCTAATTCACTAAAAATGGATAAGGAAACAAAATTCACTAATTAATACTAATAATAATCAGTAAAAATGAAAAAAAAAAATCCCTAATTCACATTGAAAAAGAAAATTGATCAATACTAAATAATAATGTGTAAAAAATGAAAATAAAAAAGGATCCATAATTAACTCAAAATGTAAAAGGAAACAGATTACACTAATTAATACTAATAATAATCAGTAAAAAAGTATGCCTAATTCACTGATTAATGAAAAAGGAAACAGAATTCAATGATTAATGAAAAGAAAAATCCTATCAAAAATAACTAATTAATAATAATAAGGATATGAAATTAACTTAATAATAATAATAATAATAAAATTAAGAATTAATAACAATAATAATAATTATTATTATGATTAATGCTAATAATAATTAGTAAAAAATTTAGCAGTACTAAAAAAAAAAAGAAAAAAAAGAATTCCTAATTCACTGATTAGAAAAACGGAAAAATAAATCCTACAAAAAATTACTAATCTATATCTATATTCTATATATATAATTAAAAGTAAAATCCCCTAGCCAAATTTCACCCCAAAAATATAGGGACATTTCTGTAATATCATCCATTATTTATATATAGATATTATATATAATTAATAATATTTTATATAATAATCAGTATAAAAGTTAGCAGTAAAAATAGAAAAATAAAAATAAAAAAGATATCTAATTCACTGAAAATGGAAAAGGAAACAAAATTCACTAATTAATACTAATAATAATCAGTAAAAAAGTTAGCAGTAAAAATGGAAAAAAATCCCTAATTCACATTGAAAAAGAAAGTTGATCAATACTAAATACTAATGTGTAAAAAATGAAAATAAAAAAAGATTCATAATTAACTCATAATATAAAAGGAAACGGATTACACACTAATTAATACTAATAATAATCAGTAAAAAAGTATGCCTAATTCACTGATTAATGGAAAAAGAAACAGAATTCAATGATTAATGTAAAGAAAAATCCTACCAAAAATAACTAATTAATAATAATAAGGATCTGAAATTAATTTAATAATAATAATAATAATAATAATAATAATGAATTAATAATAACAACAACAATAATAATAATAATAATAATAATATGATTAATGCTAATAATAATCAGTAAAAAAGTTAGCAGTACCAAAAAAAAAAAAAAAAAGAATTCCTCATTCACTGATTAGAAAAAGGATACGGAATTCACTAATTAACGGAAAAATAAATCCTACAAAAATTACTAATCTCTCTCTCTCTCTCTCTCTCTCTCTCTATATATATATATATATATATATATATATATATATATATATATATATATATATAGGAAGAAGAATATTATTATTTGTAGTAAAGCTTATTTGGTAAGTAAATGTCAAATGGAAATTAAATAAAATCTATTAATTGATAATATTGTTGTTCAAATATAATAAAAATTCTATGTAATAATCTAATAATAATAAAATAAAAGTAAAATTAAAATAATAACAATAACAATAACAACAACAACAACAACAACAACAACAACAACAATAATAATAATAATAATAATAATAATAATAATAATAATCCAAATAAAACTATATATAAAATAAAATAAAAAAAAATAAGAAGAAGACAAAAATTAAAATAATAACAATAACTTAACAATAATAATAATAACAACAACAATAACAATAACAATAACAATAACAACAACAACAACAACAACAATAATAATAATAATAATAATAATAATAATAATAATAATAATAATAATAATAATAATAATAATAATAATAAAACTATATACAAAATAAAATTAAAATTAAGAAAAAATAAGAAGACAAAGGTGGCTCCCCTTTGTAAATGATGTGGGATAATATTGATCCCACATTAAAAATGTTTGGAAAGAGGACCTCTTGAGCTTCTCAATATAAGAGGAGCAATGCATATAATTCCTCCTCTTACAAACATATAATTTCTTGCCCATCAATATGGACAAATATTGAAAAGTCCAAAGAATTTTTTTTTAGTCCTATTGACCCGACAAATTATGTTGTGGAACTGTGTCCAGCTTGCAAGGTAGACACGGTTCAAAAATAGTTCATAATTATGAATATATAGTTCAAAAATTATGAACATATAGTTCTATAATTAAGAACTTAGTGTTGTCAACATAATTACAAACGTATAGTTATGTAATTATGAATATAGAGATTAAATAATTGCGAATATGAAGTTAAAAAATTATTATGAATATATATCTTTATAATTATGAACATATAATTTAGTAACTATGAGCATATAGTTCTGCAATTATGAATATAGAGTTCAATAATTATAAATAAGAAGTTCAAAAATTATGAATTTATAGCTTTATAATAATGAACATATAGTTCAGTAATTATGAACATAGAACTGTGTCCACCTTGCAAGGTGGACACAGTTACACCGCATAACTATTCGACGCAAATTATGCTGTGCAACCGAATGCACCTTGCAAGGTGCATACGGTTGCAAAACGGCGCCGTTTTGATTAAAAAAACGCGCATCCCACTTAAAGAAGAAATCAGGTTCGATTCCCGGCAATAGCATTTTTATATATCCAGAAATTCATAACTATATATCCAGAAATTCATAACTATATATCCATAAATTCATAACTATATATCCACAGTGAATGAATGAAGTAAATATCTACAATGAATGAACTAAATATTCATAAATTCATAACTATATATCCACAAATTTATAACTATATATCCAGAAATTCATAACTATATATCCACAATAATGCTATTGCCGAGAATCGAACCTGGATTTTTTTTTTTATTAAAGTGGGACGCGCGTTTTTAGTCAAAACGACGTCGTTTTACATCGTATGCACCATGCGCATGGTACATTCAGTTGCACGGCATAACTATTGACTATTCGATTGACCCTATTACATGTAAACTTTCTCAACCTATTGAAGCCCAACGTGTCAAAAGGCTCTTATTTAAGAAACCTTATTTTAATGGCTTCTTATTTTAGTTTTTTTTTTTTAAAAAAAAAATAATTTATTAGGGGTTTGAGAAAGATTAACCCAAAATGCATATGAGTTGTTTTAGTTTTTAGCAGTTTGGAGCAAATTGCTAAGTCATTAAATACTATTTTTAGTGTTTTGATTAAATATAAAAGGTTAAACAGCTGAATTTCTTAAAATTTTGACAAATTTGCCAAATAATCAAATTACAACAACAACAACAGTAGTAGTAGTAGTAGTAGTAGTAATAATAATAATAATAATAATAATAATAATAATAATAATAATAATAATAATAATAATAATAATAATAATAATAATAATAATAATAATAATAATAATAATAATTAATATTAATATTAATATTAATATTAATATTAATCCAAACAAAACTATATACAAAATAAAATTAAAATTAACAAAAAAAAAAAAAAGACAAAGGGGAGTCACGGGCTCCCTTTGTAAATGATTTGAGATCATTTTGATCCCACATTGGAAATGTTTGAAAAGATGCGCTTTTCAGCTCCTCTATTTAAGAGGTACATACATAATTTTTTGCCCATCAATATAGCAAGTATTATGAAGTCAAAAGGTTCTTATTTAAGAAACATTAGTTTTGTCTTCTTATTTTATTTATTTATTTATTTATTATTTATTATTAGTGGGGTTTGGGAAAGATTAATCCAAAATGTATGCGTTGTTTTAGTGTTTTTTTTTTTGCAGTTTGGAGCAACTTACTGAGTTATTAAATAATATTTTTGGTGTTTTGATTAAAGACAAATTGTTAAAATGACGAATTTGTCAATAATCAAATAATAATAATAATAATAATAATAATAATAATAATAATAATAATAATAATAATAATCCAAACAAAACGATATATAAAATAAAATTCAAAAATAATAATAGGAAGAAGAAGACAAAATGGAGCCACGGACTCCCTTTGTAAATGATGTGGAATCATTTTGATCTCACATTGAAAATGTTTGGAAATGTAAGCTCTTGAGCTCCTCTGAGGAGCAATGCTCCTCTTACAAAGAAGTCCAAAGTGTTTTTTTTTTTTTTTTTTTTTTTTTTGAGAAGTAAAGGGAATGTTTCAATAATAATATTTTACATCATCAAATAGTAAATGCATATTTTAAAAAATAGTAAAGGTAAATTAAAAATGAAACGAAAATATTTCAATAATAATATTCTACATCATCAAATTAAAATGGAACGGAAATTATGTAAAAATATCACTGTATCTATATTTTAATTGACTAATAATTGACTGAAAATAAAAAAGAATAATTGACTACACATTAGCTATTAATTTGAGCAATTATTTGCACAAAATCAATCAATAATAACATCAAAATATATAAACGATCCAAAGGATATCTTTAATTTCATTATATAATATTTGATTTCTAATTTAAATAATTATATATCAATTCATATATTCTTAATATATTACAACAAATTCATTCCGTGCATCGCACGGGCGCAAATACTAGTTATATATAGTATAGATGTACAAAGGGAATTGTATTACATTATTTTTAAATTTTAGAATAGAATTTTTACCTAGAATGATTGTACGAATGGAAAGTAGAAATCAATATATTTTATTGGGAAGAGTGATTTTTTAGGAATTGGGCGGGAAGTTAAAATTCCAGGATTTTGTTATTATATATAGTATAGAATAGATGTACAAAAGGAATTGTATTACACTATTTTAAAATTTTAGAATAGAATTTTTATTATTGAACGAATGGGAAAGTAAAAATCAATATATTTTATTGGGAAGAGAGATTTTTTATGAATTGGGAGGGAAGTTAAAATCCAGGATTTTGTTATTATATATATTAGAGAATATATGTATTACACTATTTTAAAATTTTAGAATAGAATTTTTACCCAAAGTTATTGTACGAATGTGAAAGTAGAAATCAATATATTTTATTGGGAAGAGAGATTTTTTAGGAATTGGGCGGGAAGTTAAAATTTCAGGATTTTGTTATTATATATAGTTTAGATGTACAAAGGGAATTTTGGAGCACTGTTTTAAAATTTTAGAATAGAATTTTTACTCAGAATTATTGTACTTGTGAAAGTAGAAATAAATATATTTTATTAGGAAGGGAGATTTTTTAAGAATTGGGCGGGAAGTTAAAATTCCCGGATTTTGTTATTATATATAGTATAGATAGGGCTGTGCAGTCGGACGGATCAGACGGATCGGATTGCGGACTGAGACCCCCGGTAGGATATCGGATTTCAATTTTGACCACCCTAACCGTTTTTTTTTTGTTGACTAATCCGATCAGTTATTTTTATTTTCGGATTGGATCGGATCGGTCGGATATCCGTGTTGTAATTCAGTTTTATCAGAATGTAAAAAACTTAAAATCAAATATTCTATTCATGGATGATGGAACACCTAAGTACCTAACTAATGAACTACTTAAGTACTAAAAGCCACTAACTAGTAATTACTAACTACTTAACAGCAAAAATAAGTAAATAACATAAGTAAACTTATAAAAGTGTAAACATATAATCAGCAAAATACAAATTAGCTTACATATAATCAGCAGATTAGCTTACAAGTTACAACTTACAAGTTACAAAATTAAAACTTGTAATGAGAATTTTAATTGTTCATAGCAACAGCATCACTGCATCAGTCTCCAATCAGCACATCAGCATTCTTCTATGTCTATTCTTCTTCAAAAGAAAGCCAGATATCCAAAACTCCAAAAGCAATATATGAATATATGATTAATATAATATAGAGTACTCTATGTCTATTCTTCTTCCTGATAAGTGAACACATAAAAACACAATAAGTTCAAAACATTTGAAGTTAGTTAGAATTGACACAATCACACAAACTGAAACTGTAAAAGACTAAAAGAGTGCTCAGATAGCTTTTTTTCCATATCAAGTTAGGATTGGGGGCACACTACTCAATGAGTATGGCATAAACACCACACTTCAAAGGCAACATACCAAACCCAATTCTATATATTCAGAGAACATGGTGGAAGCATCATCATAGCAGAATAATATTTATACTGTAACAACTAATGAATTATATTTAAATAACAAAGACTCAAAGAGTGCTCAGATACTTTTTGTTTCCATATCAATTTAGGATTGGGGGAACACTACTCAATGAGTATGGCATACACCACACTTCATAGGCAACATACCAAACCCAATTCTATATATTCAGAGAACATGGTGGAAGCATCATCATAGCACAATAATGAACATTTATACAGGTATAACTTATAAGTATAGTGAGTCAGAAGTCAGAAGTCACATTTAGACATTTAGTCAGTACTTATACTGATACCTGAGCTCAATGGCAGCAACATTTAAAATGTTACCTAGCCATGAGCACTTTCCAGTTTCCAGTTCCAACTTCCCAGCCTCACGAGGGACATTGATTTGAATCATTGATACACATACATGATACACTGATACAGAGGCATAAATTTATCATGAAATCAAATAAGTAAATAAGTAATCACAAATTCAGATTTCAAAATAAATTAATTGAAACTGTAAACATACAACAATTGTAGGCATTCCAGTTCCAATGCTGGATGTGCAGCACAACTCTGCAGTACAAAAACAAAATGGAAATTAAAACTTAAACAATTAAACAGATCATTGCTGGAAGTTAGAAGTATATACCTTTCTCAATCCTTTCAACATCTTCAATATTTTCTTCAATTGAGATTGGTTGGTTGCTTAACCTTAGCCAATCCTGTGTACACACCAATGCCTCAACAATTCTAGGAGTTAGGGAACTCCTAAAGGCATCAAGCACCCTTCCACTTGTACTGAATGCTGATTATGAAGCAACAGTTGATATTGGAACAGCTAGAATATCCCTTGCCATTTTAGATAAGACAGGGAACCTTTCAGATTTTTGCTTCCACCATCTTAGAAGGTAAAATGAATCATCCTCATCCACAATAACCTCAGAGAGATACACTTCCAACTCAGTTTTTTTCCTAGACAAATCCCCACTCACCAATTTTTGCTTCTTAATCTGAGATTTCAGTAATGATTGAGGTCTCCCAACAGAAACTGAATCAGATATTGTTATTGAGGGAGAAAATTTTTCAGATTGTTCAACAGACTGGACAGGGAAGCATGCAACATAATCTTCAAACAACTCCTTAAGGCCAACAATCACCTTATCAAACATTGTTTTACCCTTGTCCTCACCATATAACTGGTTAAACTGAATGGGCATATACTCAATTTTGTCCCTGGGGTCTAAGATATTTGCATAGAATATCAAAAAATTCATTTTTTCAGGCTCACCCCAATACTTATCAAATTTTGCCCTCATATTTTTACCCATCAGTTTAACACTATCTTCTGTAGCTTCCTCCATATTTTTCAACAAGCAAGACAAATCAGAAATCTCAGAGAAGAAGGTATTAGAAGTCACATACAATGATCTAGAAATCCTAACAGTCATTTCATAAAAAGATTTCAGAATCATAACCAAAGATTGAATGGATTCCCAATCTAAGAAATCAGATACACTTCCACCCAAATCAGATTTAAATGAACTGTCATGATCATCATAGGCTTCAAATACCTTCTGAAACAGTAATGCAGTATTAAGCATCATATATGTGGAATTCCACCTTGTAGGGACATCTAGACACAGAGAAATCTTAGCTTCCACCCCAATTAGATTAGCTAGTGATTTAAACTTCTGCAACCTAGCAGGTGAGCTCCTCACATACCTAACAGCATCCCTGACTTTCTTAACAGAACTGTCACATTCTTTCAACCCATCCTGTACCACCAAGTTAAGAATGTGAGCAATGCACCTCATGTGCAAATACTTACACCTAACAGCAGTACAACCCCAAGAGCCCAACTTCTTCTTCAAGAATCCTAGGGCAGTATCATTGCTGGAAGCATTATCTACTGTCACACTAAACACTGATTTTAGACCCCAGTCCAAAAGGCAACTCTCTAAAGCCTTTGCAATACTTTCCCCCTTGTGGGAATATATAGGAACAAATGAAATAATCTTCTTTTGCAGCTTCCACTCACTATCAATGAAATGTGCAGTTATGCACATGTAGTTTATTCTCTGGACTGAGGTCCAAGTATCAGTTGTGATACTTACCCTCTGACTGCTAGTCCTAAAAAACTTCTTCAAGTTGACCCTCTCATCAGAAAATATCTTGAAAATGTCCCTACTGATAGTCCATCTTGAAGGGATTTTAAACTTAGGACAGCAAACTAAAACAAACTTTCTAAAACCCTGTCCCTCAACAATCCTAAAAGGAAGTTCATCTAAAATAATCATCTTAGCTAAGGCTCTCCTTATCAAGTCTTGATCAAACACCCAAGTACCCAACACCCCTTCAGTTCCTTCACTACTTTGAGTTCCAGCAGAAGAAGGTGCAGGTTGGAATGTGAGTAGGGACTGCCTTGTCTCCTTAGAGTGAGGATTTTTAAGGCAGTTTACCACATGAAGTCTGAGAGAAGAAGTCCCATGTTTCTTGGTCTCACAGCAATACACTTTTGCACAATATATACATTTTCCTTTGATGACAATGCCCTCACTGTCTTTGATCTTTTCAAAGTGATCCCAACATGGAGCCCTGGATTCAACCTCTTTCCTTTTCTTTGGAACAGGTGGAGGTAAAGGCTGCTGAGACTGAGGAGTAACAGTCTCTACAGCAGGTGCTTCCAACTCAGGTTGGGTTCCAGATACACCAGTAACACCACTAACACTTTCCATCTAAAAAGGGGAAAGTATCAGTGACACAGAATGGGAAATCACTCATTGAAAATCATCAACAGAGAATGGGCTTTGTCACATACACACATGTATCAATTAAAGTGTTAAACAGGCAGAATTCAGTGAATTGAACATTTCATCATGTATGCAGAATTGCACATAAATGATTTAAGGGTCACATATCCATAAACTTACAACTTACAAATTACAATTTACAATGAAATCCATAATCAGGCATTCAAGCTAAGTAGGTGTATGCTACTTTATATGCTCATCATTTATATGGATTTCAGTCACACACTCCCACATTTATATGGATTTCAGTCACACATGAGTACAAGACACACTCCCACATTTATATGGCTTCCACACAAATACCATCATGCTTAACATTTATATGGATTTCAGTATTTAACACACAGTGTCAAGGGGCTAGGGTAGTATGGCTTCCACCACAGATTAGGTTACAAATTAGAAACCCTAATCAAACAATTCACAAATTCACACTCAAAGAACTACTGACATGCAATCCGGAACTTCTCAACGGATTTACAAGTATCATAGTCCAGTGAGTCCACAGATTAGGTTACAAATTAGAAACCCTAATCAAACAATTCACAAATTCACACTCAAAGAACTACTGACATGCAATCCGGAACTTCTCAACGGATTTACAAGTATCATAGTCCAGTGAGTCCACATATTTACGTTACAAATTAGAAACCCTAATCACACAATTCACAAATTCAAACTCAAAGGACTAGTGACATGCAATCCGGAACTTCTCAACGGATTTACAAGTATCACAGTCCACATAATCATAAAAATTAGAAACCCTAATCAAGAAGACAAATACACAATAATCTATAACGAAAATGTAAATAGGGTTTAGTAATTACTTCGTTTCTCATATTTAATCCCTCGAGAACAAAGGGCTTCGAATCCACTATTCCACCGTTCAACAGTTCCACCAGACTCCGGTGACCGGACTAGGGTCTAGGGCTTCCACCGTTCCACCACTCCGCCAGTCGCTACTCCGAGTCTCCGAATAGGGCTTCCACCAGACTAACAAATAGAGACTAAGACTCTCAGAGTCTTAGAGAGTAAGACACTAAGAGTCTAAGACTCAAAGTCTCAAAGACCAGAGCAAAAGAGAGAACGGGAGATGAGAGATGAGAGATTGAGAGAAATCTAGAAGAGTCAAGACTCAAGAGTGAACTGAGAGCTCGGCTGCGCTCAATGAAATGAGTAATATATATACATACACCAAACGACATCGTATTATATAACGGAGAAAAACCCTAGGGTTTTATCGGGTAATCGGACGGGTTCGGGTGGCGTTTACTGCCTCCCACCCCAACCCCTTGCATCCGTCTAATAGCGTAGCGTCGGATCGGGTTGGGTATTCGGATACGGTTCGCTCCACGGACTCGCCCGTCGGGTTTCGGGTCGGTCGGGTGGGTCAGATTTTTCGGGTTTTGCACACCCCTAAGTATAGATGTACAAAGGGAATTGTATTACACTATTTTAAAATTTTAGAATAGAATTTTTACCCAGAATTATTGTACGAATGGGATAGTAGAAATCAATATATTTTATTGGGAATATAGATTTTTTAGGAATTGTGCGGGAAGTTAAAATTCCAGGATTTTGTTATTATATATATTATTCTTCCAAAAGGCTGAACTCCAATCCTAAGGGCCCCCACACTTCGACCCGACAGAGTATTTGGGAGGATGTAAATCATGGTAAGTCAACTGAACATGAACCACAAAGGCTAGACCGGTGCTCACTGGGCACAAGGAACACCCCTCACTTTGGTTGTTATATATATTATAGAGAGATAGATAGATGTACAAAGGGAATTGTATTACACTATTTTAAAATTCTAGAATAGAATTTTTAACCCGAATTATTGTACGAATGGGAAAGTAGAAATCAATATATTTTATTGGGAAGAGAGATTTTTTTAGGAATTGGGCGGGAAGTTAAAATTCCAGGATTTTGTTATTATATATAGTATAGAAGTATAGATAGATGTACAAAGGGAATTGTATTACACTATTTTAAAATTTTAGAATAGAATTTTTACCCAGGATTATTGTACAAATGGAAAGTAGAAATCAATATATTTTATTGGGAAGAGAGATTTTTTAAGAATTGGGCAGAAAGTTAAAATTCCAGGATTTTGTTATTATATATAGTATAGATGTACAAAGGGAATTGTATCACACTATTTTAAAATTTTAGAATAGAATTTTTACCCAGAATTATTGTACGAATGTGAAACTAGAAATCAATATATTTTATTGGGAAGAGAGATGTTTTTGGAATTGGGCGGGAAGTTAAAATTCTCGGATTTTGTTATTATATATAGTATATATAGATAGATAGATGTACAAAGGGAATTGTATTACACTATTTTAAAATTTTAGAATGGAATTTTTACCCAGAATTATTGTACGAATGGGAAAGTAGAAATCAATATATTTTATTGGGAAGATAGATTTTTTAGGAATTGGGCGGTGAGTTAAAATTCCAGGATTTTGTTATTATATATAGTATAGTGTACAAAGGGAATTGTATTACACTATTTTAAAATTTTAGAATAGAATTTTTACCCATAATTATTGTACGAATGTGAAAGTAGAAATCAATATATTTTATTGGGAAGAGAGATTTTTTTTTTTGGAATTGGGCGGGAAGTTAAAATTCCAAGATTTTGTTATTATAGATAGTATAGATGTACAAAGGGAATTGTATTACACTATTTTAAAATTTTAGAATAGAATTTTTACCCAGAATTATTGTACGAATGGGAAAGTAGAAATCAATATATTTTATTGGGAAGAGAGATTTTTTAGGAATTGGGCGGGAAGTTAAAATTCAAGGATTTTGTTATTATATATAGTATAGATTTTGGGTTCAAAACATTCATTCTATATTATACTTTGCCTTATCAAAATCTAATTACAATTATTCCTAACAACATCACATTTAATTTGAAGTGTTATATTCTTTTTATTTTTATTTTTTTATAGTTGATTTAAAATTATTCTTTGCTTGAATATTTTTTTGGATGTCGAGAAAAACTCGTAAGCGCTACCTAAGAGTGTGCACATTGTAAATCCCACTCTTGTATATTAGTCCTCAAACCACCCTTTTGGGAATATATGCTCTAATTTTCTATAGCGAAAGCATACCCTATACCCTACCACGTAGCATTTATGTGTAGTAGCTATTAAATGCATTTATATATAATTTTGTGTGTACTTGATTATTTTGTTTCTTCTTATTTTTGTTGGTTACTTTGTGATATTTCTCAGAGAGAGTGCTTGACCCGTAAGAAGTCTTGCAATTGATAGACTTAAGTTTGCCTATAAAAGTAGCAACAGCCATGCAACGGTGCATTCACCACAGCTTTACTTGCACAGCACAGTTTTATAATATTTGTTTGTCTTTGAATTCCCTTTCCCTCATGGCTCTGCTCCATTCATTACCCATAGCTGCCATTCTCCTGCTCATTGGCTTCTTACACATTGCAGGTCTTCTTTCACTCTATCTCATCAATAATCATATCATATAAGAATATTATATAATAATATTATATTGCGCCAAAGCATAATGTGACAATTAACTCTTGTATGCATTAATTACGTACGTACTCGTAAATTGTTTTTTGCTTGCAAAAATTTTGCTACAAGTAACATTACTCTTTAACATGCATTAGTTTTACTGGCAAAAAGGATTCTAGCAACTAATGCAATGCATCACAAAGTGTTTTCATAGTGCGGTTAATCATTCTAGTTTGAGTTACCGACTATTACATAGAAAAAAATACGGTTAGTTTGGCAATAATTAGAAGTCTTTGTCAATATAACGTTATTCAGTAGCCATAAAAATTACATTATATTGTCTGGTTGGTGGGAATAGCAATTTCCTCTACCAATTGAATTAGAATTCATAGCCCCTTGCACCTTGCCAAATGAATGATTGGAATAGCAACCGAAAGGAAATTAAAGGAATTGACAAATTTAATTTGCCTATTATTATTATTATTATTATTGTTGTTGTTGTTGTTGTTATTATTAGTACACATTGGACGTTTTAGTTCTTATTCTTTTTTACTGATCGAATTACAATTCCTTCCTTTCCTAATTTATTCCTCCCAATCAAACATGAATTTGGATGGTGTAAGAACACACACACATATATTTATATATATATTGGGTGTATGTCCTTTAATTTTGATCTTGGGTACAGTATAGGAGTTTGTTATGAGAGACTTGGCAACAATATAATTTTGACTCTATTATAATATAGTATAATATTTGTCCATATATACTTTGTCACCCTATTATATTGAAACCTCTCACGTAGGAGAGTCACAAAAATATTGTTGTCCTACAAGCTACTTGACATTTTTTCTATATAATTGAGAAAATACTACATGTACTCTCATTTCTTACTCCCAACTTATACTCCATCTCACAAATTATTGATGTAGACATTTTCTGGGACTCACATGATGAAAATATCAAATCTTTATTTGACATGTCATGGAGTAAAAGAAGTAGAATTTGAGAGTACACGTAATACAACTAATTAAACCTATTATATTTGTCCTTTCCATGCAGGGGTACAATCCATTGGAGTTTGTTACGGGAGAATTGGCAACAATTTACCTAACGCCACGGCTACCATAACCCTCTACAAGAACTACGGCATCCGAGGGCTGCGACTCTACGAACCCGACACCAACGTCTTCGACGCTCTCAGAGGAAGCAACATAGACGTCATTGTCGATGTTCCCAACGACATGCTCCCAGCCCTAGCCAACTTCAACGCAGCCTACTATTGGGTCCAAAGGAACATAGTACCTTACCCCAACGTCAACTTCAAATACGTCGCCGTCGGCAACGAGGTTTACCCCGGAAAAACCGGCTCCGATTACGCCTTGGCGGCATTGAAAAATGTCCACGCCGCATTATTGGCGGCCAATCGGGGCGGAATTAAGGCCTCCACCGCCACCTACTCCGGCGTGTTGGACCACACCTACCCACCCGAAAACGGCGTGTTCAAGGATGAAGCCAAGAACCTAATGTACCCCATCGTCCAGTTCTTGGCACAAAACAACTTACCCCTGCTAGCCAACATATACCCTTATTTTGCCCGAACAGGCGACCCGGACCATGTCCAGCTGCCTTTCGCTTTGTTCTCCGAAGTCAACTCATATTCTGAGGAAAACAACCTCTTTGACGCGATGCTGGAATCCTTCTATGCTGCGGTTGAGAAGGCCGGCGGTTCGAATGTGCAGATTGTTGTTTCCGAGACCGGCTGGCCATCGGAGGGTGGCCCTGATGCGTCGCATGGGAATGCTGAGACTTATTATAAGAATCTAATTCAGCATGTCGAGGGAAATCATGGGACTCGGAAGAGGCCTGGAAGCCATATTGAGACTTACCTCTTCGCCATGTTTGATGAAAATAACAAAACTGTCAAACCTAATAATGATCAAACCGAGAGGCATTTTGGACTGTTTACTCCGGACATGATGTCCAAGTATAACCTTAGCTTCAACTGAGTTCAAGTAATGGTATGTGAATGGTAAAAAAGTTAATATTAAAATTGCACTTCCCTAAAGAGAATAGGAGAATAGGCAATATACGGAGTAATATATATATATATATATATATATATATATATATATATATATATATATATATATATATATATATATATATATATATATATATATATATATATATATATATATATTTCTAGATTCAACTCGTTGATTGTAACCGTTTCAACAATAAAATTGTTGTTTCTATATATAGTAGTAATTTGACATTGATCTTGTACAATACTTTTTCAAATCATTTTGGCATGGGTTCTTGTTACTGTTATGTGATCCAAGTGTATGTATATATATACCATCCAAAACCCACCAAGGTACAATGAAGACGACTTTTGTTAGGCACATGGGAGGTAAATTTATTGTCTTCGGAATATTACAAGATGTCAAAACCATCTCGATCTAAAAACGTAACTCATCAAAGAGATACAACAAACTGAAGAGATAGAATATTGGGAAGCTCGTGGCTAAGCTAGAGAAAGGCCAATTGTAAGAAATTCCAGACCTGTCTACAAAATCACACCACAAAGTTTTCATGAATGGATAAATCATGGTGACTCAAGAGTCCATTAGGTAAGATCCCACAACGAGTCCATCACATTGGGTGTAATTCTCACACTACAACTGTCGGGCTTGATTATATGTCCTTGTCCACAATCTACCGGCAAATTATAGTGTGGACCATGCTCCAAAACGGTGTTGTTTCTTTAAATGAAAAGAAACGGCACCCGTTCGACACCGTTCCGTTGGACAAATTCCCGCAATTGTAACAAACCGCCGCTAAAACCTTCGCGACACACTATTTAGTCACGGTTGAATAACCGCCGGGAAATACATTTGTGGCGGTTCGAAACCGCCGCTAAACAAATTTATATCCGCCGCTAAATGTGACTTTTGGTGTAGTGGTGGAACCTGATCCATGGCAGAATTTTCCTTCAATTTCGCCCAACTAGAACTTATGCTTTAATTTTTGTTAATAATTATTTCCCAAACCATTCCAGAACTCTTTGATTAATCTAAATTTATAATTTTTTTTTTAAATGCATTTCTTTTAGGTAATATAATTGGTTGTAGTAATTACTTAATAGAGATTTAAAACTTGTCATTGAAGTGTATTTAGGGCATATTATGATTATCAATATAGAGTAACATTGTGATGCAGAACGCAGTAGCTGAACAAAGAATTCTAATGATTCATTAGAACAAAACAGGAAGTACATTCATAATAATTTTCAAGTCCCCCTTCTGGTTACAAAATGGCCTAATATATAGGCATAAAACAAAGCAACGTAACATTCAAATTCTAGGAATTGTAAAAGACACATGGAAAATGAAAATGCATTTAATATAATCTAGGGAAAAGATTCTTGAGCCTCCAAACAGATATTACTCAGGTTCCTTGTGTTGTGTTGCTGGTGTGAACGCCATCATACTCCCCTACCTGTGAAAAACTCGTCCTCGAGTTAGCTTCATCTGGATACAACTCTTGGCCAGGATAAAACTTGAAGATATCCGCAACGTTGAAGGTTTTCGAAATCTTCCAGTCATCTGGTATGTTCACGACATAGGCATTGTCATTGATCTTTCGTAGAATCTCAAATGGGCCATATTTCTTTGGACTGAGTTTGTGAAAAGTGTCTGCAGGATACCTCTCCTTGCGTAAGTATATTAACACATGTTCTCCAACTTGAAACAATTGTTGTCTGCGCTTTTTATCGGCTGCAGCTTTATATTTGGCATTTGAAGCGCTCAACTTTGCCTTAACTTCTTCATGGACATTCTTGACTTGTTCAGCCATGTTTGAGGCAGATTTGTGTATCCCATCAACCTTCGGTAAGTGAAGAAGGTCTACAGCATGGCGTGGAGTTTTTGTATACACAACAGAGAATGGAGAACGCCCAATGGACATATGAACAGAGCTATTGTATGCAAATTCAGCTTGTGACAAAGCAAAATCCCACTGCTTAACATGCTCTCCACAAATGCACCGGATCAAATTCCCGAGAGTACGATTTGTGACCTCAGTCTGACCATCCGTTTGTGGGTGCGCAGAACTACTGAAATTAAAACTTGCATCAAAGCGCTTCCAAAGAGTCGTCCAAAAATGAGAGAGAAATTTTGAATCTCAATCAGATGTTATGGATCGAGGGACACCGTGAAGACGAACAATCTCTTGAAAAAATAGTCGGGCCACATGAACAGCATCAGAAGTTTTTTTACAAGGGATGAAATGAGCCATTTTGGAGAATCGATCCACCACCACAAACACCGAATCTACTCCCCTCTGTGTTTTGGGAAGGCCAAGCACGAAGTCCATGGATAAATCTTCCCAAATATTCTCTGGAGTTGGCAAAGGTGTATAAAGACCAGTATTCTGCACATGCCCTTTAGAGGTTTGACAAATAGAGCATCTCTTCACAAAGGTGGCCACATCTCTCTTCAATTGTGGCCAATAATACCTCTCTTCTAGGCTAGCAATCGTTTTATCTCTGCCCATATGCCCTGCTAAACCTCCACCATGCAAGTCCCTAATGAGCTTTTCCCGTAAAGATGTCCTTGGGATGCATAAGCGATTTCCTTTGAACAGATATCCATCTAAAATATGAAAGTCTTGAGTTGAGTTGTGTTGTTGAGCTTTCTTCCATATTTCTTTGAAATCCTCATCAAAATCATAGAGGTCCCTTAGTAGTTCAAACCCAATGAGCTCTCCTTGCAATGTGATCAACAGGCTCCTTCGTCTACTAAGGGCATCAGCCACTTTATTTGATACTCCAGATTTATGCTTAATCACGAAGGAGAATTGCTCAAGGAAAGATGACCACCTTGCATGCATTTTGTTCATGTGTTTCTGATTTTGAAAGTATTTTAAAGCTTCATGGTCTGAGTAAATCACAAAATCACGAGGCATTAAATAATGAGACCAAACCTGCAAAGCTCGTACCACTGCATAGAGTTCCTGTTCATAAGTAGACCATTTTTCACAAGCTGGGCTTAGTTTTTCACTGTAGAATGCCACTGGTTTCTTTTCTTGAGACAACACAGCACCTATTCCCACTCCACTGGCATCACATTCAACTTCGAAAACTTTGTTAAAGTCTGGCAATGCAAGAACAGGGGCAGATGTGATTTTCTCCTTTAGTTCATTGAAGCTAGCATTAGCCACCTCATCCCATTTGAAATTTCCTTTACGCAAACAATTAGTGATGGGAGCTGCAATGCTACTAAAATCTTTAATAAACCTTCTGTAAAAGGTGGCTAAACCGTGAAAGCTTCGAACTTCCCCCACGGTCGTTGGAGTCGGCCATTCTCGTATTGCCCTCACCTTTTCTTCATCAACTCGTATTCCATCTGCACTAATCACAAAGCCAAGAAAGACAAGTTTTTCAACCATAAAAGAGCATTTTTTTAAGTTGATGTACAACTTGTGTTTCTGAAGAGTCTGCAATATCAACTTTAGATGCCTTAGGTGTTCTTCCTGGTTCTGACTATATATCAGAATGTCGTCAAAATATACAACAATGAACTTGCCATTGAAAGGCCTTAAGACTTCATTCATGAGCCGCATGAAAGTACTAGGAGCATTGGACAACCCGAACGGCATTACCAACCATTCATAAAGACCATCTCGGGTTTTGAAAGCGGTTTTCCATTCGTCTCCAGGTTTAATACGCACCTGGTGATATCCACTTCTAAGGTCAATTTTTGAGAAAACAGTAGCACCATGGAGTTGGTCTAGCATGTCATCCAATCGCGGAATTGGGAAACGATACCTGACGGTGATCTTGTTAATAGCCTGGCTATCAACGCACATTCTAAAACTGCCATCCTTTTTTGGAGCGAGTAATGCCGGCACAGCACATGGACTCTTACTTTCTTGAATAAATCCCTTCCGTAAGAGTTCAACAACTATATTATTTACAGCCTCATTCTCCACGGGATTCATGCGGTAATGTGGGAGATTAGGTAGACTTGCTCCGGGTATCAAATCTATTTGGTGTTGAATGTCCCTTAAAGGTGGCAATCCATCAGGAAGTTCTTCTGGTGCAACATCTGAAAATTCCTTTAGCAAAGATCTCAGCTCATCAGGAACAAAATATTGAGAGTCTATTTCCTTACCCACCACTAGCAGGATAGTTTTGAAGTCTTTAGCTTCTGCAATAAATTCCTTCCAATTTGCAGTGACAGCACATGTTTTTCTTTGGTCTGCAACATTCCAAGAAATAGGAGGGATTAATATCTTTTTACTTTTCCACAAAAATTCATAAGTGTCTGCCGCCCATGGTAAATAGCATCTACGTCAAACTGCCATGGTCTTCCTAAAAGAATATGACATGCATCCATGTCAATGACTTCGCAAGTCACAGTGTCTTGGTAGCTCTTCCCAATAGAAACCGGCACACGGCAAACCTCCATCACCATAACAGATGGCCCTTCTTTTATCCAACCCAATTTGTAAGGCTTCGGGTGAGGCTTAGTTGGCAGTCCTAAACGTTGCACAAGTGCCTTGGATACAATGTTGTCACAACTGCCATTGTCAATAATAAGTTTACAAACTTTTCCCAGTACACTGCAATGAACTCGAAAGATGTTGTTTCTTTGGGCAGGATTATTTCTTTCAGTAGTGCACAGAAGCCTCTGTACAACACAATTTAAGTGTTCTCCGACTTCTTCGGCAACCTCTACTTCATCTTCATTAGTGACTCCCTCTTCGTCAAACTCATCTTGTTCCTCCACAAGGTTGACAGATTTTCTAGCTCGACATTCATTTGAGCGGTGTCCTGGTTCACCACATTTGAAGCACTTGCCCGTCATTGGTCTTGCATAAGGATTTGGTGCAATACTTTTAGAAGATATTTCACCACCTTTTTGTCGCTGGAATTTAGAATTATTGCCTACTGCCTCCTGCAAATTATGAGATAGTGAAGGAACAAAATTTTGGTTTGGAGTAGTTCTCTGGGAATTGGTCTCTGTAGTATTTCTAGACGGTGCTGCCATGGACTGTTTACGAGAAGTAGCTTGAGACAACAATTCCTCAGCCCGCAAAGCCATATTATAGGCTTCATCAACCGTCCAAATTGGAGCCAAAGCCATTCGTTCTCGGATATTAAATCTCAACCCATTTATGTAGCGTGCAGTTTGTTGTTCAGGAGTCTCAGACAGATTACAACGCGCTCCAAGCCGATAGAATTCTTCTGTGTATTCATTCACGCTCCGACCTCCCTGAGAGCAACGTTGATATTTTTGAAATAGCTGTTGCTGATAGTCAGGGGGCAAAAATCTCCCCATCATGAGCTTCTTCATTTTTCTCCATGAGGTCACAGGCATTTTTCCTTGCCTCCTCCTATTATTCTGAGTCATATCCCACCAAGCGGATGCCCCACCGCGTAACTTGTTTGCAACATACTTAACCTGCTTGTTTTCAGGGACATCTAGCATCTCAAAACTGCTTTCAACTTCATAGCACCAGTCTAAGAAAGATTCAATGTCTAAGTTGCCATTGAAGCAAGGAAGGTCAATCTTGGGTCTGTAGTACTCTCTTCGTTGTGCAGGATAATTGTGGCTTGTAGTATCTTCGTCATCACTATCATCCATTTGCTCCTGAAAGTTATAGCGCCGGGGTGGGTGTTGTGCTTGCCTCGGAATAGCTCCTTCCACAGGTTGGTTTTGTCTGGGATTGGCAGCCGGATTTATCCCACCACCATTCATTCCCAAACGTATAGCTTCAAGAATACCACGAAGTTCTTGGAACTCGCGGTTAGAGTTATCCTCGTGTGCTCGAAATGCTGCCCAAAGGGCTTCTACCCCACGGTCATCGCCAATGGGTTGATTGCTACCACCGCCGGTATTGCCATCTTGAACCATTTTGGGTCGTAACAATTTGAGAGGGATGTACCGCTATCTCGTTTGTTGCCTAAGAACTTAATGGCTCTGAATACCAACTGATGCAGAACGCAGTAGCTGAACAAAGAATTCTAATGATTCATTAGAACAAAACAGGAAGTACATTCATAATAATTTTCAAGTCCCCCTTCTGGTTACAAAATGGCCTAATATATAGGCATAAAACAAAGCAACGTAACATTCAAATTCTAGGAATTGTAAAAGACACATGGAAAATGAAAATGCATTTAATATAATCTAGGGAAAAGATTCTTGAGCCTCCAAACAGATATTACTCAGGTTCCTTGTCTTGTGTTGCTGGTGTGAACGCCATCACATTGTAATTAAGATTTTAAGTTTTTCAGACATTTAACAGCTATTTCCGTTTTTTTTTTAATTAAAAAAAAAAAAAACAGCTATTTCCCAATCCATATATATTGATATTTTTATTGATTTAAGACTTTTCTTTGCTCTAATTTTCTATAGCATCATACCCTACCGCCATTTATGGCTAGCGGTGACTAAATGCATCTAAGAATTAAGAAGAAGAAAATATAGTAGACAGGAGAAGTGGACCTGGTCCAATCATATATTATTACAAAGAATAAGTGTCAAATAGGTCATCGAAGCAATTACAATTGAATCCTTAAATTAGCCAATCTCATGCAATTAGTCTAATTAATTTACAATTGAAACCTGTAAATTGGACTAATTGTATGAAATTAGTTAGTTTAAGAATTTAATTGCAGTATTTTTAGGTTCGGTGACCTAATTGCATTATTGTGTGCAGATTGATGACCTATTTGGCCCTTATTTCTGATTTTAATTTGAGTTAATAACCAAAATGGTCCCTCGACAATTTCGTAATTATCAATTTAGTCATCGGCTATCATTCTTACCCAATTAAGTTCTCAAATATACAATATTTACCTAATTTAGTCCCCTGTTAATGTATCGGTTAGTGGACTATCAATAATAAGGATAAAACTGTCATTTTACCACTTTCTTCCCAATTCCCATCTCCTTCCTCACATCCGAGATGCCTAATAGCTCAGGTCTGTCACAATCTACCAGGAAGAACAGACAAGAAGAAGCTCCTCTCTAATGGCAGCCGCCTATCTCATCTATCCTCACCTGTACCCATTCTCTCCAACGTTTCAAACCCTAATTTCCAAACTTTCTATTCATTGTAGCTTCCCAGTAGTAATCATAATTTCATCCAAAACAACAATAATGTTATTCTTAATGTCCCCGCATGCACAGCATCCTCACCCCCTCCTCCAATGGCGCAACAAGCAGATCTAGATCAGATGAACAATTTGGTATTTCCAGTTATGCCCTCGATTCCAATATCGTCAGTGCCGCCACAGCTGATGAAGACAGTCTCAATTGATCCGACATGGTTTCTAGGATACCCGCAACCTCAAAACCTCCTCGATCATCACCATTATCAAAGAGGAATCAACTAAAGAATAATGCTTCAATTTCAGAATTCTACTAAGCAGTTGTTGAAGTGAATAACAGAAGGCAAGGGGCGGGTATGAGCCATTTGACGGAATAGCTTTAGGGCATCGTCTAAATCATTAAGAGTTTTTTTTTTTTTTTTTTTGAATTTGGATTGATTCGAAGAAACCTGTACTCTATTATGATTTGAAGAAACCGTACCTGCCTCTGTTTCCGCCTGAAAATTGACCGAAATGGGACAGATATGTTAACATAGGACTATTAATAAAATGACAGTCTATTAATGACAGTTTTGTCCTCATTATTGACAGTCTATTAATAGATAGGTTAACATAGGACTAAATTAGGTAAATATTGTATAGTTGAGGACTTAATTGGATAAGAATATTAGTCGAGGACTAAATTGGTAATTACAACATACTCGAGGGACCATTTTGGTTATTACCTTTTTTTTTTTTGAATGCTACTGGCTCTATTACATTGTAGTATCTGTTCATATTCTCAACCTACTGAAACACAAAGAACCAATAACGCCTCCACTGAGGCTCGAACTCATAATCTTTCAAATGGAAGTCCAACCCGAATACCATTAGACCACATAGTCCTGGTGGTTATTACCTCTTTTAATTTGTTATTTCTTCCTAATTTCGATGGTGACTTTATGATATTTTCCACAGAGAGTACTTGACCCGGAAGAAGTCTTGGAAATGCTAGCCTTAATAAGTTCGTGTATAAATGAAGCAAAAAACATGGTGCATTCACCACAACTTTAATTGTTTGGTTTTTAGATATTTGTTTTTGGCTTTCCTTTCATTTCCTAATGGCACTTCTTTATCCATTGATGTCTTGCAATATTTAAAAAAATAGCTTAAAATGGCATAAAATGGCATGTTAAGTGGCTATTTTGTGGTACAATTATCAGTGGGTCCACTTCCGATTTGGGTTGGGTCAAAGTGGATTCGGATTCTTCGTAGTGAGATGAAGAGATCGATATATTGTACGCTCAAAACGGATAAGGGGTGAATGAGATATTGATTCTCAAAGTAGACCCATTTGAGTTGGAAAATGAAAGGAAAAAGTGAGCTTTTGTCTCACATTGCTTTGGAATGAAGATTTTTCCCCCCTTATATACAAGAGCTCTTTTGAAGCTTGTAGAATTGTATAGCATAGAGACTCTCTTGCCGAGGGAGGGGGGTGCAAATCAAATTCCAACTAGAAGAGATTGAAAAAGGCTTGATTCAAGCCCGAGCTCGTGTGCGCCGGCACCTGCGGGCACGAATGTCGTCCGGAAATTGGTTGGCCTTGCAGGCATAGGTTATGCCAAACTATTTTCCAACACAGAGAGCCACGCCACTGAGGTTCGGCCTAGTGGCCGAAACTGCCTTAGGCCTTGGCCCGAAAGTTTGGCCTTTTCGTGGCTAAACTGAAGCTCCTTCTGTGACCGTTGGGGTTTTTTAATTTAGCTGTTACGGAGTTAATTCTTTGGAATTAATTCCAATTTTAATTTTGAATTAAAACTCAAGGTAGTGGTTGCTGTTACAGGAGTTGTGGGGGTGCCTTTTAATGCCAAAATAAAAGTTATTTAACTCCTTGATCCCTATATAAGAGAGGGTAGTGAGAAGCAGTTTTACACACAGAAAGAACAACAAGCACACTACACGAAACTTTGTTTTCCAGCTTCAAAATTCTGCTTCTACTCCTTCTCTTTAGCCTACTGTGTTCATAGCCACTGTCTTGTTCGCCGGATTCTTTGTTTGAATGCTCAAACATTGAATCATAGCAAGTTTTATCCTGGGAAGCCTAGGCCACAACGCTCCTAGCATCTTTGGGAGGTGGCAAATAAGGTTTTAAGGAAAGAGTGCTCACTCGACTCTTGCAAAAACCCAACACCAAACACTAGCCAATTTTCTTCATCTTTTCTTCCCTTCTTTCCAGAAAATAATAGTCAATTTTATTTGATTATTATTTGTTTTTCTACCAACGGATCCTACATGCAAATCCACCATGGCCGCCATTCTCCTGCTCATTGGGTTGCTTCACATTAATACAGGTCTTCTTTCACTCTATCTCATCATATAGTAATTAAGATACATAGAAAATAATATGCCCCTAAACTTAATGTAACAACTCTTTTATGTATCACTTGTTTGCTCGTAAATTGGTTGATGATTTTACTATGACTAAATTAGATTTTTTAAATTTTAATGCAACTAGCATTATATTATTCTTTAATATAAAATATTCTTCTTCTTCTCCCTAATATATATACAAGATTCTCACCAGCGGTAGTGTGGGAACAACCTCTCAAAGTGAGGGGGGTTTCTTGTGCGCAGTGAGCACCGGTCTAGCCTCTGTGGTTCATGTTCAGTTGAGTCACCATGATTTACATCATCCCAAATGCTCTGTTAGGTCGGGGTGTGGGGGGCCTTTAGAATTGGGGTTCAGCCTTTTGGAAGAAGATTCTATTCTATTAGAAACAATGGTTGAGCAACTAATGCAATTTAATTAATGTACGTATAGCAACTTCATTATCATTCCTTAATTTAAAATAATTGCATTTTTGTCCTTCAATTATACTAATGATACATATTTAATTTCTGAGTTACATGCATAATCATTTTTAGTCCTAAATTATGTATGAAGTGGAGATTTTAGTCTTTCTGAATGACCAAATTTACCACTTTATTAAGTGACATATTGATGACATGACTAGTTCCTGAGGGACTAGAATTTTTCACACTTTGGGTTTCACGACTACAATGCCACTATCATGATTGATCAATGACTTTTAAACCGTACAACATCGGTTCACGACTATTGTTTTTGTTGCAAATTAAAAATGGTCCATCCAACCCATTTTGGGTCAATTTTTCGGCCCGCTTTTATCGAAAATGATTCTTACTCCAGTGAGAAATTGACGAAAAGTAGGCCGAAATGACCATTTTCTAAAAAAAAAATAATAATAATCATGGACCGAGATTGCAAGATTTGAAAGTCGTGGATCTTGATAGTGTCACTATAGTCGTGGAATCAAAAAGTGAAAAAACTCCACGTGGCTGAATGGTTAAAAAATTTCACGTATATAATTTGGGTGTATCTCCTTTAATTTTGATGCAGGGGTACAATCCATTGGAGTTTGTTACGGGAGAAATGGCGACAATTTACCTGACGCCACAACTACCATAAACCTGTATAAGAGTAATGGCATCCGAGGGCTGCGACTCTACGAACCCGACACCAACGTCTTCGAAGCTCTCAGAGGAACCAACATCGATGTCATCCTCTATGTTCCCAACCCTAGCCTCCAAGACCTAACCGACCCGGCCGGAGCAAGAGATTGGGTCCAAAGAAATATAGTCCCCTATTATCCGGCCGTCAACTTCAAATACATCGCCGTCGGGAACGAGGTGTACGCTAAAAATAGTGATACTAATCAATACGTCAACTACGTTCTGCCGGCCTTGACAAACGTTCACAACGCGTTATCGGACGCCGGTTATAACGGCCGCATCAAGGCCTCCACCGCCACCTTCTCCGCCGTGTTAGCCGACACCGTTCCGCCCAGTAATAGCGTCTTCAATGCAGACGCCGCGGGCGTAATGAACCCCGTCGTCGGATTCCTCGCACAAAACAACTTACCCTTGCTGGCCAACATTTACCCTTATTTCAGCCACCGAGACGACCCCAATAACGTCCCCCTCCCCTTCGCTTTGTTCACCGAGCCCAACCAAAATTCCGCCGGCTACCGCAACCTCTTCGACGCGCTCCTCGACTCCATGTACTTCGCCGTTCAGAAGGCCGGCGGCCCCAACATACCCATTATTGTCTCGGAAAGCGGCTGGCCGTCCGACGGCGGCTTAGCAGCGACAACGCAGAATGCTAACACGTACTATAGCAATCTCATTTCACATGTTAACGGAAATTCTGGGACTCCGATGAAGCCCGGAACATCAATTGAGACTTTCCTTTTTGCCATGTTCGATGAAAACGTGAAACGTGGTGATGAAGTGGAGAGGCATTTTGGGCTTTTTAGTCCAGACAAGAGTCCGAAGTATCAGCTTAACTTCAACTGAGCTTATAAAAATATAATAATATATGGGACAAAAATAAATTCCAAAACTTTCACTGTATGTCGTATTTCCCGACAGCGAGTAAGACAATAAGCAATATATGTTATTATTACAGTATATTATTAAGTTCCATATGCTGTAAGAATGTATGTACGCGTTTGAGTAATAATAAACTTTGTGTTTTACATTAGTGATTTCATATTTCTTTTATACAATACCTTTTCCGATTTCAACTCAATTAATTCCATTTTTATCCTTCCACAATACTGATTTTTCTACTTTTTGATTCTGAGTTAATTACTAAAATAGTCACTCGACTATAGCAAAAATACCGAGTTAATCACTTATTTTCTTGACCGATTCAGTCATCAACTATTCAATTTATTTGCGAATTAAGTCACTCTCTAATGTGAGGGCATAATAATAGTCCTTTCACTCTCCACTTTTGAGGGTATTAGCACGCGACTCCACTTTTGCTTGCACCGCCGCGAGGTTACGAGCAGCAGCCCTTCTGCGGTCATTCACTGGCACGATGTCGCCCACGGCATCCCCAATCTTGCTGTGTCGTGGCACGACATCGCCATAGAGAGCATCTAGTCCGCCATTTTTCAAGATCGGACTGCCAAAAGATTCAAGTTTGGTCCTCGGAATTGCCGGAAGACTAGTCAAAGACAAAGGCCACCCCATACTTTACGATGCATTCTCCACGCTAATGCAAAAACACCCCCACGTATACCTCGTCGTCGCAAGTTCAGGGCCATGGGAACAGAGGTACTAGGAATTGAATTGGGGCCGCAGGTGGTCGCTTTAGGCTCAATGCACCCCTCGGAGCTGCACGCATTCTACAACGGAATCGATATCTTCGTCAACCCAACGCTCAGGCCACAGGGGCTCGATGTTACGCTAATGGAGGCTATGATGAGCGGAAAACCGGCAATGGCGTGGAGGTTTCCGCTGGCGGCTCTGAACCCACTAGAAACAACGGCAAATGCAGATTTCTTCTGCTATTTTCCGCACCTGTACTGTATCTCGGCGTGAAAAACATTACTGCGACAACAAAAGAGTGAAAGGTCTTTAATGTCTTCAGAGTGGAGAGTGAAAGGACTATTACATTAGACGGTGACTTAACCTCCAAATAGACGGAGGACCATATGGGTCAAAAATTGAATAATTGATAACTGAATCGGTCAAGAAAATAAGTTGAGGGACCATTTTGATAATTAACTCTTTGATTCTCAAGTCTGGACTATTAATTATAAGGTAGTAGGTTCGATCTTGTGACCACTCATTTAAAATAGTATCAGAGATGTCATCACACTATATAGTAATTGATGCAATCAAATTAAAGTTAGTCTAAATATTTTAAATACCCAAAGTAAAATTCAAGAAAAATGAAAAAAAAATTGAAATGAAAATTTTGTTGGTTGAGAAGATTCAAAAAACATAGAGTAATACGATTAAGGGTTAAAATTAAAAGTGAAAATATCAGGAGAAAACTCTTTTATGGACATCTTACTATTATTTTTCAATAACTTGTGTTATCATATTGTTCCTTTTCTGAGCATATTACTATTGTTTTTATAATATATAACTTGTGTTACTATTTAATATTCATATTAAGCTAGGTTGTATTTTGTTGAAGATTTTTGTATCTTTGTTGGTCCCGATAGAATGAGATGAGAGTCTAGAGGGGGGGGGGGGGGGGGTGAATAGACTCTTTTCGTTAGAAGCCCTAAACGTCACCTTTCGGTGTCTTGGCGCAGCGGATAAGATAGATTCGTTTTAAATACTTTGCACGAGTTTGCGTAATTAGACAAACTTTCGGTAATGATAATGAAGAAATGATATGAGAGCAAAAGGAAAAGCGTAAGTAAGGAGATAAAGAGGACACGAGATTTTATAGTGGTTCGGCCAATGTTGCCTACTCCACTCTTCTTCCACAACTGTTGGAAGGATTGCACTATCACTCTTAGTACAATTACACAAAGACTTCCTTGATCACTAAGCCGGACAGCCTTCGTAGGTTTTTCAACTCCTCGAGTTTACTCCGCCTCTATCAACTTCTTCTCCTGAGTTGAGGTTGGTAGAAAATGATTTCTTGAATTCTCCAACGAAGAGATCTTGACTCTGAGATATGATAGCTTCAAACTGATGTCAAGACTTCCTTGAGGTGTAAGACAAGTGATTCTCCAAGTAACTTAACACCTCAAAAACTGGTTCACAAAAGCTTTTTGTAAATCATAGACGTTTCAAGAGCTTTTGTAAGTGAGTAAGTCGAGTGATAATGAACCAGCACCTTCTTAGTTGATGAAGGTGAGTTTATATAGGTGATGAAAATCCATCCGTTGGAGGGAGATGAAATTTTCGAACCTTTTAACCATTGGACAAGGACCGGGGAGCTTCATGCATTAAATGCTCCATTAATGAGGTTGTACCATGTAGCCGTTGAAGGTATGGAAAGCATTAGGGTTTTGTCCTTTAGCTCCAAGAGATAGTACATCTTCATTTAATGCTTCTTGAAAAGTGAGTCCCATAAAATGAAGTCCTTATTGTCCTAGGATGTTGTCAAATCAGACAGGTGAAACATTCTTCTCGTTGTTGAAGAGAAGTAATGTTTAATAAAGATCGTCTTTTACAAACACTGTCCTTTCGTGTTTGTTGACAACTCCTGCTTGACTCTCGTTGTTGTTCTTCATGTCTCGTGTCTTCTTTCGCCTTGGAGAGCCTAACATCTAGTCATAACTCATTTTCGTGTGTTTGTCTAGCTTAACACGAATTACAAAAGAGTTATGGCAACTTTCGTCTAGGACGAAAGTAGCGAAACAAAAACAGCTAACGGTTAGGGGTCTACTTTTCTACATTACATTAGTATCATCAAAATCCTAATACAATGTTCCTAACAATCTTACTATGGGATTTGATACCTATTACCAATTTACCGTGTTTAATTGCTTACTTTTGTTATCATTATAAAACTTCGGCAAAAAACTTGTGTGAACCGTTTCACAGATCCTTGTTCGTGAGACGAGTCGGGTCATGCCGTCAAGATAAAATGTAATACTTAAACTAGCAAATGTAATACTAAATCAGGAATAAAATGTTTATTACTTATATGAAAAAATGTAATACTTTTGAAGAAAAATATAATACTTTTACATTTTGATGTAAAAGTATTTCTAGGTGCAACATTAATTATAAGGTAAAATATAATACTTTTGATGAAAAAAGTACGGAGTAATACTTTTACAACAAAATATAAAAGTATTACATTTGTCCTCAAAAATACAATATTACTTTTTCCCAAGTAACAAACATTTTATTTATTCATGATTTAATATTACATTTTCTAGTATAAGTATTACATTTGCATATTGACATGACCCGCGTCACGGATACTTTGACACAAGTGTGACCCTAAAACTTATTACCATTTTCCTCCTCTACTTTTGAACAATAGAATCAAAAATGGGGAAGAAAAAATAAAATGAAAATGAAAATGTCACAAGCGAAGGGGTTGAATAGATTTTTTAAAAACTTTTCAAAATGTTCACTAAGTGAACTTATATTTTAAAATCAAAATAAAGAAAAAATTTTCTTACAACGGAAGTCTTTTATGTTTGCCAACAAAAAGTAGCTAAGTTTTAGTATCCTGACGTCAACTTCAAATACATCACCGTCGGGAACGAGGTGTACGTCGAAAATTCTGATATAACTCAGTTGATTTTAGGACTTTTGGGTAATAAACAGTTGGCCAACACAACCGTTAAAATAATGAGTATATAGGAAATCGCAAAATATGGAAAGAATTATAGGTATTGTATTGCTTAGAATTGCTTGTCCGATCCCTTTTTCATGTATTGAGGGAATCTATTTATACATATCTTTGGGTCGATCCATTTGGGGTACGTATTAATAATAAAAGGAATATGTTTAATTTAAAAATATAGTAAAAGGAATATGTTTAATTTAAAAATATAGTAAAAGGAATATGTTTTATTTAATAACTAGTATTTTTACCCATACGATGCAGGGAATGAATTTGTTGTAATATATTAAGAATATTTAGATCGATATATAATTATTTAAATTAGAAAATCAAATATTATATAGTGCAATTAAAGATATGGTTTGGATCATTATGTGTTTTGATGTTATCATTGCTTGAATTTGAGCAAATAATTGCTAAAATTAATAGCTAATGTGTAGATGTACGCATGCGATGCTATAACTTTAGAGATTTTATTTATTAGTGTTTAATATTTTTATAAATTAGGCAAACGTGCTAGTTCTCAACCAATTCAATTATAGGAATGAATTGCTATCCTATTTTGTATGGAAGATACATTTTTTGTTCAGATACATAGCAATTTTGCCATTTAAAAAAAACATAATGTCACCAATTGTATTTACACATTATTGAAATCTCTGTTGGAAAAATAGCATTAAAATGGCATTTTAAGTGGCTATTTTGTGGTACAATTATCAGTGGGGTCCACTTCCGATTTGGGTCGCAAACAAATAATTCTCGGAGTACGAGTTATCGATCCACAGGGAAGTGGTTGTATCAAGCACTAGTTACTAACTTATTCATTAGAGCTAATCCTAACAATTACTTAGATGATTGATTGGCATAAAATAAATAAAATAAAACAGAGGTTCAGGATTTTGAAAACAATAAGAGAGAAGATGAGATTCATGGGATTCAAGTATTTAATCACCTAGTGCCAATTATCGTTTGCAATATTCAGTTTGGAATTAAGATTTGTGTGGGAATGCAAGGTGGAATCGAATTACACCCGAAATCTCTATTCCTAGTGAATTTCCACTCCCGTGGCTTAAACACCCAATAAGATCGAAGGTCAGCATTCAATTATTCATAATTACTACCATCTCCCGATGTGCAACAATATAGAATAAACTTCCCCTAATAAGTTCCCATTTCCCAAGGTCCAACCATTAGGTGCAATCGTGTGTGCCCTAATTTATGCCCCAACTCCCATTGGTGAAACAAACATGGCTATGAAGCTAGTAACTATAGTCATTAATTACAAACATCAAACAATATTATCACGATTGCAACACAAGTATTAAACCCAAATAATAATATATTTAAGAAACTGAGAGCTCAGGCACATAGGTTCATAAACACTTTTACCCAAGAATCTCTAAAGAATTTAGCCAAGCATGGCTAAATTATACATAGCAAATATAAATAAAGAATTACAAATCATCAAAAGAGTACAAGAATTAACTAGACGATTTTCCCAAATTTCCCTAGTATTCTTCTTGCTTTCCAAGACAACTTGTGGCTCTTGATTTCTCTCCTTCTTGTCTCCAAGAATCTTTGAATTCTAAACTATGAATTGTAAATTATCAATTCTAATTATTTACTCTAAACTAAACTATTTCATTAGGGTTGAGGAAGGTGAGATTTTATAGTTGATACAAAGTTTGGATTAACCCTTGAGAAATTAGGAATATTCCTATTTAATAATTAAGAAATTTCCATCTTTAATCATTTGATATTGCTCCATCATATGATTAGGAAATTACTGTTGGAAAAATAGCATTAAAATGGCATAAAATGACATGTTAAGTGGCTATTTTGTGGTATAGCATAGAGGCTCTCTCGCGCGCGCGCGGGGGGGGGGGGGGGGGGGGGTGCAAATCAAATTCCAACTAGAAACGAGATCAAAAGGCTTGATTCAAGCCCGAGCTCGTGCGCGAGGGCACGAATGTCGTCCGGAAATTTGCTGTCCTTGCGGGCTAAGTTATGCCGAACTTCGGTATCATTTTCCAACCGATATAGTCACTTGGTTCGGCCGAAACCGAGAGCACCACTCTCGTGCTACAGAGAGCACGAGAGGTTGTGGTGCACCGAGAGCACAACTTTCGTGCAACGGTGACCACGAGAGGTGCACTCTCGGGCTGCACCACAACACGAGAGATGTACTCTCGTGTGCAGCAGCGCGAGGCCGAAAGTTTCGGCCTAGGCCCGAAACTTGGTGAAGCCTGAAAGCTAACAGTCCTGTAACTCTAGTTTTAAATTTTGAATTTAGTTCTGTTAATGGGGTTGCTGTTTCAGATGTTACACAACTTGTAATTAATGCCTACTAAATGCTATTTAGTACTCCAATTCCTATATAAGAAGGGGTAGTAGGAGCAAGTGTTTTTACAACGATAGAGAGGGAAGAACACGAGAGTACACAACACACAAAGATAAGCACTTTTTCTTTTCAAAAACTCTGCTCCTACTCCTTTCTTGTTACTGTGTTTTGCCCGTGCCCGTTGTACGTTTTATCCTGGGAAACCTAGGCCACAACGCTCCTAGCACTTTTGGGAGGTGGCAAATAAGGTTTTAAGGAAAGACAGGCACTTTGCCTAACTCGTACCTTCTTTCTTTCTTCTCCTTCTTTCTTGTTTGGATTATGCTTTTAAGCAAAAATCCGTTCTCCATCTTTTGATATATTCGTTGGATTGGACTTATAATCTGAGGATTATTTGTTCCAATTTTGGTTGATATATATTGGTATATCTTTTTCGTAGATATACATGTATATATAACCTTTGGATCCGTTTTATATTTATATATTTGTGTGTATATATATATTTCGGATAAATATCCAATAATATTTTATATACTTGCGTGTGTATATATAAATATTATTTTACGGATATTAAATCGATTGTGGTTCATTATCACCAAGAATCTTAAAACCTTATTTTTTGATAATGAACAAGTCGATGGATTCTAAAAGTGTTGGATCCGTGAATGTTGCTCGTGGTGCACATTCTAATGGTAGGAACGGCAACGATGTTGCACATTCTGAGATGCCAGTTGATGGCAGCAACGTTGGAAATAATATTTCCATGGGAGTTGCAAAAGCACACGATGGTGCTCCGGAGAACTTTGGTTCACGATCCGGTAGACTAGTGGCTAATGGCACACAATTGGTACCTATTGTGTTGCCTAACAGATCGGCTAAAAGCCATGAAGGATCCTATGATGGTGTAATGACTACATGGTCTGAGGACTATGGTAGTGTTACCAATGACTTCAACCGTAATCGAAGGAAACTCAAGCGGAAGCTTAGCTTTCAAGAAGATTACGAGAAGAAGGAGAAATGCCACTATGAAGCGAATCGTCATCCTGGTGAAAAGGTTGAGGACAATTTCGCTATGTTTAAAACATGTGGATGGTTGGACGAGTGAGGTCACAACCGAGGTACCCCGATGTGCGCTATGGACCACCCTTTGTGGAGTGGACGGTTGAGAATGGAACAAGGCACACGGGTTTGAAGGATTACTACTAGATAGGAATAAGGAAATGTGTTTCCAATGTAATTTTCCTATTTATTTATTTTGAATAAATGTTGTAGTATCCTTATGATATATTTTATTGTTGAATAAAATGAATTGTTCCATTTGTGTGTATTGAACTTTGTATATTTTTAAAATATTCTTGTGTGATATTTTTAATAATATATATAAGATTCAATAAGGGTGCGTAGAGCATCACGGAGCATTATGTGGAAAATGCTAAAATGGCTTAACGGCCGGAACGAAATGTAACTAGCGTGTTACATGTTTGAAATCCCGTAAAAGGACTTCAGTTCTAGTTCATGTAGAACAATAAGGATTTCAAGGATCAATTTGTCAAAAATTGGGATAGCTATATAATCGTGAGCGTCACAGCTCAAGTGTTGAATATTTTAAATAATATTCTTGGTACGATTATGTATGCTTGATTCAACTAGTTGGAAATTTGGTTGATTTGTCCTTGTTAATTGTGTTATAATTAACTTGATCAAAAAATTCCAAATTATACTAGTATGAAATTTAATTTGAGACAAATTGTGTTTTGGTGAATAGTGCTTTTGTAGCACTAATGAAAAGTGCAATTTAATTGGGCACTTTGAAGTGCAAATTAAAACACTGTAACAGTGCTATTACGCACTAGGTAGAGTGCTTAATTAGGCACTTTCGGCCACTTGGTGGCTGCACCTTTAGGTGTTGAAAACTTAAGGGGTCGTTTACTAACTTGGAAAAATGGAGGATTTTCCAGAAAAATGGAGAAATTAAGAATGGAAAAAATAAAAAATGGATAAATTGTTTACTAAATTTATGCTTCCAAATACTTATTCCATCTCCATTCTCCAACTTTGTATACAAATTTGGAGAACTAATTTTTAGATGTTTCCAAATGGAAGAATGGAGAGAGGGTGGGTGAACTGTGTCAATTAATGTGGGAGGTCAGTAGTTCAATTCTTGCTATCTGCAATTATTTTTGTTTTTCAGTTTTCAAAGCTTCTTCTTTTTTTCTCCCTTGTGCGCACAGCGTTTTTCAGTTTTCAAAACTTCTTTTTCTTTTTCTTTCTCTTATGCGCACAGCGTACATGTTTTTTATTATTATTATTATTATTATTATTATTATTATTATTATTATTATTATGAGCACAGATTTTTTGTTATTATTATTATTATTATTATTATTATTATTATTATTATTATTATTATTATTATTATTATTATTTGTACAAATGCTATATGGGATGATTGTATTTAATGAGGTTTTACATATTTTGTTGTGGAATCAAACTATGTACTAAAATGATTGAAATAATTTTAATGTGATGAAACAAATTATAAAATTATTTTTAAGAAGATCATATTATTTAGAAAAATGAAAATTGGAAGAATGGAGGAATGGAAAACTGGAGGAATGGGGAAGGATAACTGGAAAACTGGAAATGGAAAAACAGAGAAATGAAGTAAACGACCCCTAAGCATTTGGTGCTTTGGTAATAGCAATAAAGGTGCTAGATTATGATTGGTCTGAATGCTAATCTACTTAGCTTAAACCTTTCGTATGTGGCTAATTAAATTTAGCGTTGTAAAGTGCTATGTGATTAGCACGAAAGGAGGTTTGGTTAGTTGTGTAATTAACTAATAATCCTAGTGCTAAGTAGCACTGTAATTATAAATTAAGCAACCGAAGGTTGCTGTGAGTTTATAACTTAAAGCAGTAGAATTTGCTTTGGAATTGGTGCGTTAGTTGGGAGCAATTTTTCGTGCTATGTATAGCATGTTTCGTGCTTCATTACTAAGCACTGATTCGTGCTTCAATTTCAGAAGTACTGATTCGAGTTTGTGGCCTTTCGGTCAAAACCGAATGGATTTGTAAAGGCTAATCTGTTAGCTTCTACGAGATGTACTAACGTGTAGCACATGTTTATTCTTTATAAGAATAAAAGGATAACCAAATTAATTGTGGATTAATGCGGTTACGAACTATCGATGTGGTGAATATGAAACACCTATTGGTGATTCGGCGCAAGCGTTGGTATTGTACTCGAGAGTACGGTACGGTATTCACCTCAATCGAATGTTGTTGCCGAACATAAATATCAAGACGTTGATAAGTCCGGGTCTACCTCAAAGTATGTGGGGTGAGACAATACTTTGGACAAGTAAATACCTTTTAAATAAGGTTACCAGCATGAAATTCTTACGAATTGTGGGTACGTAGGAAGTTTCCTACTAATGCCCGAAATGTGGGGGTGTCTTGCCAAAGGTGAGTATTGGGTTCTTAGTACACAAGTCATAGAGTTTGTACGTACATAAGAACACGATAAATTAAATCAAGAAATTCATCGTTCTTGGAAGATGTATTTCTGTGAAGGTTCAATATCGGACCTAGCACGTTGTAATGAACTTTCGACGTAGCTGTGGTTGAAGGGTATGAAAGAGAACCCGAGCTCAAAGCTAGACGTAGCAAGAGAGCTAGGATTGAAAAATCATTTGGTCCATATTTTCTGACGTACATGTTAGAATGTGATGCGCATAAACTAACTTGTTTACTAGAAAATAAATTGAATTTTCTGACATGGTTGTTAGAAAATGAGCCTCGAACGTATGTAGAAGTGGTGACTTCTACGGGTGGACCAACACGCGAGAGGCTACCAAGAGTGAAGTAGATTCTATCTTAGAGAATCATACTTTGAACTGGTTGATCTTCTTTCGGGTTGTAAAACCTTTGGATCCTCATGGATCACTAGTCGGAAGATAAAACCGGTTGGTTATATTAAAGTAAAATGGCCGGGCTTGTAATTTTAGATTACATGCAACGCGAGTTCCACGATTACTTCGATATGTATTCTCTTGTGATGAGAATAAAATGCATTTAGTATGACACTTGCCATAGCCGTCTAACGGGACTTGGAAGTTAATCGAAATGGATGTATCGCTTTCTTAGTAGACATGGAATAACCCAAGGGTTTTGTGGTTCTACACTGTGAAAAGAAAGTGAGTAAGTGGTGAGATCATTGTCTGGTTCAAACATTGCCTTAGTATTTGGCATGTGAGATTTTTATCATACAATGATGAGTAACGAGTTTAGTATAAACAAAGGTGACAAATGTCTACGTAATGCGTACGATTGACGAGGTTATCACTATCTGTCTATACACGATAAACTCAACGTGGGTAGTAACGATCACAGGATCAATTCTACAAGGGTCATGTTAAATTTGAGATTTGACATGAGACGAGTGAGTTTGACAGATTTAATCTTCGAGATTGAAATCGTGAGAAGACCGTATGGTCTCGTGGTAAGCCAATCTCACTGAGTTGATTGAATCCTTGTAAAGGATGATAATCAAGTGGCTTGGACACCGTTAGATACTAACGTACAACTAGCCTATAATCACGAAAATTGTATTTCTCACGGAGAATACATTCAGATTATTGGTAGTTTAATTGTATCAAATGGGTTGTACTGGGCCGGATATTGCCTTTGCGGTTAACAAACTCGGTAGACATACGAGTAACCCTAGTGTTACGCACTAGAAGGCAATAGTGAGAGTTATGAGATACTCAAGGTATGCTCGTGACTTTGGACCGCACTACGTGGGATATCTTTCCGTACTTGGAAAGTATAGCACGGATATCAAAGGACGCTAAGTCCATCAAAGCTACGTCTTTACGTAGGCCAGTGCAGTCAGTTGGATGGAAATTCTTGAAATGATTTGTGATAGCTAAAATCTGATGGGATCTAAGCTGAGAGCCTTACACTCGTGTCGCGAGCGAGTAGGCCAAATGGCTATGCCATTATTTCGAGAATGTTCCTAGTGGTAAACTCGTACCTCCAATGTGTGTGCATTGCGATAATCAAGCCAAAATTGGTTAAGTACAGAGTTAGATGTGGAATGGTAAGTCTAGACTTATAAGTCGTAGACATAATACCATTAAACCATTTCTCACAACAGGGGTTATCTCTATTGACTACGTGATGTCGTAAGATAACGTAGCGGCCGCTAACTCGCTAACCCGAGGGTAAGAAAATGGTTGTTGAGAAATTGGAACGAGGAATGGGTCTAAAGCCCTTGGACTAAAAGTTCTATATTGGATACCCAACCTAGCTAGCACCTAGGTTCAATGGGACAACTAAATTATGGAACAGAGCGTGTCACTGTGGGGGTCTCGGACTCCCTACCACTCCTCGTTGAAAACAGTGACTCCCGCACGAGGCTAGCATGTTGATGCTTTAATGATTCGAATGTCGGTTGACATATGTGAGTAAGCGGGATACTCGGAAAAGAATCACCTATGTGAGAGAGAAGTGAGGGTCGCTTCAAAGGAGAATTGATGGGCACAATTCTTCACAAACTCTTGCTGAACCAGGACGGTGACCCACGACCAAAATGGGCACACTCATGAGAACAGAGCATGGTTGGAAGGTTCCTGTGTGAGATATGTCATCGTCTACACAAACGGCAGTCGGTTCAAAGACATCGCGTTCTACCGTACAGCTAGTAGAGTAAACATGTCTTCACATGGGAAGGTTCAAAAGGTATAGCGACTCCCTACCTATCCTATGCAGGGATCGACCGTTGAACACAGTTGTTTCCGATTTCAAAAAACCCCGAAAATCAATTTTCATTCATGTGGGTGATTGTTGGAAAAATAGCATTAAAATGGCATAAAATGACATGTTAAGTGGCTATTTTGTGGTATAATTATCAGTGGGGTCCACTTCCGATTTGGGTCAGGTCAAAGTGGATTCGGGTTCTTCGTAGTGAGACGAAGAGATTGATATATTGTACGCTCAAAACGGATAATGGGTGAATGAGATATTGATTCTCAAAGTAGACCCATTGAGTTGGAAAAATGAAGGGAAAAAGTGAGCTTTTGTCCCACATTGACTTGGAAAGAGGATTTCACCCCCCTTTTATACAAGGGCTCTTTTGGAGCTTGTAGAATTGTATAGCATAGAGGCTCTCTCGCGCGGGGGGGGGGGGGGGGGGGGGGGTGCAAATCAAATTCCAACTAGAAACGAGATCAAAAGGCTTGATCCGAGCTCGTGTGCGCCGGCACCTGCGGGCACGAATGTCGTCCAGAAATTTGCGGGCTAAGTTATGCCAAAATTCGGTATCATTTTCCAACCGATATAGTCACTTGGTTCGGCCGAAACCGAGAGCACCACTCTCGTGCTACAGAGAGCACGAGAGGTTGTGGTGCACCGAGAGCACAACTTTCGTGCAACGGTGACCACGAGAGGTGCACTCTCGGGCTGCACCACAACACGAGAGATGTGCTCTCGTGTGCAGCAGCGCGAGGTCGAAAGTTTTGGCCTACGCCCGAAACTTGGTGAAGCCTGAAGGCTAACAGTCTTGTAACTCCAGTTTTAAATTTTGAATTTAATTCTGTTAATGGGGTTGCTGTTTCAGATGTTATACAACGTGTAATTAATGCCTACTAAATGCTATTTAGTACTCCAATTCCTATATAAGAAGGGGTAGTAGGAGCAAGTGTTTTTACAACGATAGAGAGGGAAGAACACGAGAGTACACAACACACAAAGATAAGCATTTTTTCTTCTCAAAAACTCTGCTCCTACTCCTTTCTTGCTACTGTGTTTTGCCCGTGCTCTAGTTCGCCGGGTTCGCTCGTTTGGGTGCTTAAACGTCGAACCGTTGTACGTTTTATCCTGGGAAACCTAGGCCACAACGCTCCTAGCACTTTTGGGAGGTGGCAAATAAGGTTTTAAGGAAATATAGGCACTTTGCCTAACTCGTACCTTCTTTCTTTCTTCTCCTTCTTTCTTGTTTGGATTATGCTTTTAAGCAAAAATCCGTTCTCCATCTTTTGATATATTCGTTGGATTGGATTTATAATCTGAGGATTATTTGTTCCAATTTTGGTTGATATATATTGGTATATCTTTTTCGTAGATATACATGTATATATAACCTTTGGATCCGTTTTATATATATATATATATATATATTTGTGTGTATATATATATTTCGAATAAATATCCAATAATATGTTATATACTTGTGTGTATATATATAAATATTATTTTACGGATATTAAATCGATTGTGGTTCATTATCACCAAGAATTACTATCCTTTCTTTAGCTTTGGAGAACGCCACTTTAAATTAGGAAGTTTCTAAAAATCGCGCCAGTGCAATAGGTACGGTTTTCACACTTATTTTGACTCTTTTCTCTTATTATCTAAACTTTGATTTCTTCATAAGAGTTGTAGCCCTTCGAGTCTTCTTTCCAATGGCACAAGAATCACCTCAATCGGACATTCCTAGCATGAGATATGATCAAAATACTAAACTGTCGCCAATCTGTGCGAGATGAAATGTTACTGGAAATTTTCGACGCGTCGAGTTTTCTGCTGAGTCATAGGTTGTAGCCTTTTGAGTCTTCTTTCCAATGGCGCAAGAATCACCTGAATCGGACATTCCTAGCATGAGATATGATCAAAATACTAAGCTATCGCCGAATTCAACGGGAATTACAACTCTTCGGTCTTTTGATCCACTTTTGACTCCAATTTTGTCCTAGGACTTCCCTTGCTTTTAACGTTGACCTAAAATAGTTCAAAAACACTAACAAACACCGTAAAACATTCAAAACAAGTGCGAACCATAATTAAATGATAATAGCAAGGAATACATGTATTATATAAGCAAAATTAAAGAACTTATTTACTGGGATGATTCAAAATAACTATAAAAACAAGCATAGATGTGATAACATCACCCCCTCACACTTAAGCATTTGATTGTCCTCATGCAAAATCAAGGAATAAAATCACAAGTCAAAACATACAAATTACTCATGCTCTCTCTTGCACAACCTTTCAAACCACCAACCAATTTGCTACAAAACAACAAGCTTCAAGAATCAAATTAGTTTGGCACATAAGAGACCCATTTCCAAGCCAATAACCAAGCACCAAGAATTTAAAGTATGTGAGGATCAAGTGTGCACAAGTACTCAGTTGAGATTATGCAAGACACGGCTCATGAATGAGATCCCATAGGCTTGCCCTTCATACTCCCCTAGATCAAATCTAAGAATGCATGTTAAGATCAACTAGGACTTTATTTAGCTTGTAATGGGGCTACGAGTGATGGCTAACAAAGAAGTGGTATGGAAAAATTAATCAAAAAGAGAGAATGTCACAATTTATCTAAACTTTTCAAAATTTGGAAGAGATGAGATGATCATAATTTCAAGGAGCAAATTTCTTTTAAGAACTTAGCAACTTTTTGGTAAAGTGGGGATCCAAACTCAAAAACTTTCAAGGAGCAAATTTCTTGTAAGAACTTAGCAACTCTTTGGAAAAGTGAGGATCCACACTCAAAAACTTTCAAACTTTCTCTTTTTTTTTCTTTTTTTTTTTTCATTCTTTTCTTTTCTTTGGACTTCTTTTGGATTCAGCAAGACAATTTTAATCCAATCTTTCAATTCCTTTTCACTTGAACATTTGTAATATCAGCTGCTTTTTGGCACAATTCCATAAAACTCTTCTTATAGAAATAATAAAGATAAAAGTTTTATTCTCTCAAAGGGTGGAAGGGAAAGATTTGGCCAAGGGCTAAGGGTTATAATAATGGGATAAATCAAAGAAAAACAATTACAATGAGGGGATAAGTGCTTAGCACTTATTTAAACAAACAAAAGGCACAATGGGGACACAAAGGATAAAAAAAATATATAGGGACAGGTTTAAAGACTATGGTTAAACAAAAATGGCCTAAATCACTTTAAAACATGCAAAACTTAGACATCACTTAGGGAGTAATGAGGCAAGTTCTAGCAAAACACCCATGACCGGAATCTCACATAAGCCTTCACTAGCAATGCATAACACACAAGATCAAAAATTAATCCAATTATTAAGTGGTTAACAAAGCTATTGGCAAGGGAATAGATCAAATATGTGTTACACCTCAAATCATCCATCACAAATTGAGATGCAACAAGCACCACTGAAACAAACCACAAACCAACAAGAGAGAGTAATTGTAATTGCATGCTAAGACAAGTAACTTGTTCACCAAAAATAGCATATGAGTCATTCAAGAAAAAGCAAAAAAATTTTAAAATTTTAAAAATATCCCCAAATTAATGACTCCACCCCCTCACACTTAAAAATTCGCATCGTCCCTGATGCAAAATAAAATAAAAGGAGAACAAGAGAAAAGAGAAAACTAAAAAGTAATAAAATAATCACGAACTAGAAAGCAATAAAAATAAATAAGAGGAAACTAGAAAGCAATAAATAGGGAAAGTAGTAAAAGATAACATGGGGTGCCTCCAATGAAGCGCTAAATTTAACGTTGTTAGCTCGACGTTACCTCTCTAGCCATCAAGTGATTGGAGAAGAAAAATCACCTTCTTTCCATCAACTTTCTCTTCCAAGTATTTCTTCAAGTGGTGTCCATTTATAAACTCTCTTAAGCTCGAACCCTTCACGTCATCATGTAAGGAACCACATTCGCCCGAATAAAAAATTATGCCTCCATTCTCTTTTCCTTCTTTTTCAACACTCTCTTGTTCAACAAGTAATGAGAGTCTCGGATCATTCACATGAACCAGCAAGTATTGGGAATCATTGGATATATAGATAGGCAAATGTGTGCCATCATCCTTAAGAACTCCAATGCTTCCCAAATTCAAAATTTCTCTAAAGTTCTCTCCAAGGGAAGTATTCTCCATTGGTGAGACATCCTCATTCAAATCATGTACTCCATTAAAACTTCCTCATCTAATGGGCAACTCTCTATATGTTCCTTGCCATCATTACATTGCAACTCTACATTTTCCTCCCAACTTGGTGTCTCCATCGCAATGCATTCATCAAATATTTCTTCATCTTCCTCTCTAAGATCCTCATCATCCTTTTTATTTCTCTTAACCTCATGACCTTCATTTGGCAAGAGCAACTCTTCTAGAACCTCTCCATTAAATGAATCTTGAAGTGGCTCTTGAATTATCAAATCTTGCTGTCGAGTCATCATGTGATCAAGTCGAGCATTCATGTGATCAAGTTGAGCATTCATGTGATCATTTTGAGCTTGTATCTCCAGAAGTATTTGCATTACCTTGTTAGTCTGTATGGGCTCCATATCAATTGTTAGTCAAGTGGTTGGCATTCTTGTTGTTCTAGAAATTGAGAGTACAATTGTTTTAACTTTATGGACTTAATCTCAGTTGTTGGGGTAGGTGGTTGGTATTCTTGTTGAAACTCTTGGTATGGCAACTCTTGAGCTCGCCCTCGATACTTGTATTGGGATCCATGATGAAGCAATTTTCTGTCTCATGAGGTCCACCACATATCATGCACCATGAAGGTTGTGGAGTAGGTGGTCTGCATCTTTGATAAGTGGCTTGACTCATGTTGGCACAAAATCCTTGAGTAGGTTGTTGAGGGATATGGTTGGTGGGGTTGAGCATGTAACAATTTTTCACAAAGTGATTCCCACCACAAAATGAGCACCATTGGGGTTGTGATATTTGATATGAACTTTTTTGAAAATATTCTTGACTTGAGTTGGTGAAATATGAGAAAGGGAATTGTTGTTCCATTCCTCCATATTCTCGATTCATATTCCAACTCATCTCATAACCTTGAGAAGGAGGATAAAACGGTGACATGGTTCCTTGGAATTCATATCCATCCATAAACTAAATCACACTCAACAATAAGGAACTTGTTATGGGTTAGCAAAATAAAATAAAATAAAAAATAAAAATGGACTAGTCTCCTAGAATAAAGATTTCACTAATGTTAATACTAGAAACGCCACTTCCCCGGCAACGGCGCCAGTTTGATGCGTAGTATATTTGCAAACAAATAATTCTCGGAGTACGAGTTATCGATCCACAGGGAAGTGGTTGTATCAAGCACTAGTTACTAACTTATTCATTAGAGCTAATCCTAACAATTACTTAGATGATTGATTGGCATAAAATAAATAAAACAGAGGTTCAGGATTTTGAAAACAATAAGAGAGAAGTTGAGATTCATGGGATTCAAGTATTTAATCACCTAGTGCCAATTATCGTTTGCAATATTTAGTTTGGATTTAAGATTTGTGTGGGAATGCAAGGTGGAATCGAATTACTCCCGTAATCTCTATTCCTAGTGAATTTCCACTCCCGTGGCTTAAACACCCAATAAAATCGAAGATCAGCATTCAATTATTCCTAATTACTACCATCTCCCGATGTGCAATAATCAAGAACTAAACCCCCCTAATAAATTCTCCTTTCCCAAGGTCCAACCATTAGGTACAATTGTGTGTGCCCTATTTTATGCCCTAACTCCCATTGGTGACACAAACATGGCTATGAAGCTAGTAACTATGGCCATTAATTACAAGCATCAAACAATATTATCACGATTGCAACACAAGTATTAAATCCAAATAATAATATATTAAAGAAACTGAGAGCTCAGGCACATAGGTTCATAAACACTTTTACCCAAGAATCTCTAAAGAATTTAGCCAAGCATGGCTAAATTATACATAGCAAATATAAATAAAGAATTACAAATTATCAAAAGAGTACAAGAATTAACCAGACGATTTTCCCAAATCTCCCTAGTCTTCTTCTTGCTTTCCAAGACAACTTGTGGCTCTTGATTTCTCTCCTTCTTGTCTCCAAGAATCTCTGAATTCTAAACTATGAATTGTAAATTATCTATTCTAATTATTTACTCTAAACTAAAGTACTTCATTAGGGTTGAGGAAGGTGAGATTTTATAGTTGATACAAAGTTGGGATCAACCCTTGAGAAATTAGGAATATTCCTATTTAATAATTAAGAAATTTCCATCTTTAATCATTTGATATTGCTCCATCATATGATTAGGAAATTACTATCCTTTCTTTAGCTTTGGAGAACGCCACTTTAAATTAGGAAGTTTCTAAAAATCGCGCCAGTGCAATAGGTACGGTTTGCACACTTATTTTGACCCTTTTCTCTTATTATCTAAACTTTGATTTCTTCATAAGAGTTGTAGCCCTTCGAGTCTTCTTTCCAATGGCGCAAGAATCACCTCAATCGGACATTCCTAGCATGAGATATGATCTAAATACTAAACTGTCGCCAATCTGTGCGAGATGAAATGTTACTGGAAATTTTCGACACGTCGAGTTTTCTGCTGAGTCATAGGTTGTAGCCTTTCAAGTCTTCTTTCCAATGGCGCAAGAATCACCTGAATCGGACATTCCTAGCATGAGATATGATCAAAATACTAAGCTGTCGCCGAATTTAACGGGAATTACAACTCTTCGGTCTTTTGATCCACTTTTGACTCCAATTTTGTCCTAGGACTTCCCTTGCTTTTAACTTTGACCTAAAATGGTTCAAAAACACTAACAAATACCGTAAAACATTCAAAACAAGTGCGAACCATAATTAAATGATAATAGCAAGGAATACATGTATTAAATAAGAAAAATTAAAGAACTTAATTACTGGGATGATTCAAAATAACTATAAAAACAAGCATAGATGTGATAACATCACCGGTCAAAACCGAATGGATTTGTAAAGGCTAATCTGTTAGCTTCTACGAGATGTGCTAACGTGGAGCACATGTTTATTCTTTATAAGAATAAAAGAGAAAATCATATTAATCGTGGATTAATACGGTTACGAACAATCGATGTGGTGAACAAGAAACACCTATTGGTGATTTTTGTGAAAGCATTGGTATCGTACTCGAGCGTACGACACGGTATTCACCTCAATCGAATGTTGTTGCCGAACATAAATATCAAGACGTCGATAAGTTCAGGTCTACCTCAAGGTATGTGGGGTGAGACAATACTTTGGACAAGTAAATACCTTTTAAAAAGGTTACCCGCATGAAATTCTTACGAATTGTGGGTACGTAGGAAGTTTCCTGCTAATGCCTAAAATGTGGGGGTGTCTTGCCAAAGGTGTATTGGTTCTTAGTACACGAGTCCTATAGTTTGGATGTACATAAGAACACGATAAATTGAATCAAGAAATTCATCGTTCTTTAGAAGATGCATTTCTGTGAAGGTCCAATATAGGACCTAGCACGTTGAAATGAACTTTCGGCGTAGCTATGGTTGAAGGGTATGAAAGAGAACCCGAGCTCAAAGCTAGACGTAGCAAAAGAGCTAGGATTGGAACAATCCTTTGGTCCAGATTTCTAACAAACATACTAGAATGTGATACGCATATTCTAACTTGTTTACTAGAAAATAAATTGAATTTTCTGACATGGTTGTTAGAAAACGAGCCTTGAACGTATGTAGAAGCGTTGACTTCTACAGGTGGACCAACCCGAGAGAGGCTACCGAGAGTGAAGTAGATTCTATCTTAAAGAATCATACTTGGAACTGGTTGTTCTTCCTCCGGGTTGTAAAACCTTTGGATCTTAACAATCACTAGTCGGAAGATAAAACCGGTTGGTTATATTGAAGAAAAATGGCCGGACTAGTAATTGTAGATTACATGCAACGCGAGTGCCACAATTACTTCGATATGTATTCTCTGGTGATGAGAATGAAATCCATTAGTATGACACTTGCCATAGCCGTCTAACGAGACTTGGAAGTTCATCAAAATGGATGTCTCGCTTTCTTAGTAGACATGGAACGACCTGAGGGTTTGTGGTTCCACGCTGTGAAAAGAAAGTGTGTAAGTGGTGAGATCATTGTATTGTTCGAAACAATTGCCTTAGTGTTTGGCATGTAGTGAGTTTGATCATACAATGATGACCAACGAGTTTGGTATAAACGAAAGTTAAAAGTGTGTCTATGTAATGGATACGATAGATAGTGATATCACTATTTATTCATACACGATAAACTCATCGTGGGCAGTAACGATCAGTTGATCAAATCTACTCGGAACATGTTAAATTTGAAACTTGACATGAGAGGTGTGTGGTGAGCTGTCGTAGGCTCCCAAATTAAAACCTTACAAACGTAGTAGCGGGAGTAAGGATCGATCCCACGAGGAGTAACTAGTTTAACTTTTGTGCTCAAGGAAATAATGGGGGGTTTGGAATATATTGAGAATAAATATTAAATAAAAGATAAATTAAATAAATGAGAAATTTAATCGAACGAATAAACAGTGAAAATAATATATCGAAAACACTTATAATAAGAAACCTTGGTCAGTAAAGATCCACCACCGGAGTTTAACACTGATCATTGATTTATAAAGTAATTAATATGCAATTGAATATTTGTCGTGAAATTATTTCATTTCCGTTTAACCTTAGTTGTAGGTAACTAAAACATACGCGGTTTAATTACCCCTAACTACTAAATAACCTAAGACAAGCACTATAGATTTAATTTAATAGCAGCAATATGAACTAGGAAAACCGACAAACTAAATAACACAAGTACAAGCGATTGCATTTAATTTAGGAAAATATTTTACCCGAGACCAATTATCACTAAGTCGTCAATAATTAACCTCAGTTGCTACTGAATATTAGAATAATTTGTAGCACAACATTAACTAATATAGCAAATAATTATATCAAATAAATAACTAGTAGGCCTCCCTAGCAATTAAATGACACAATTATTCAAATAACTTAGAAGAATATTTAATACTCAAATGCATAAAAATATATATATTAAAAATAAATAAATAACCTTACAGCGTAATGAACTCCGGAGCTTCAATTCACTAAACCAAACTAGAAATTAACCACGAATGGACATTGATAACAACTTCAACGAATACTATAGAGGGGGGAAGAATGAACATTTTATAATAAAACAGTTATACTATTTATACACTTTCTAAATTAACCTAAATCAATTTAAACCATCCGCTCCCTACTTTTCCTCCGCACGTCCGAAGCTTTCCATGAGAATCGCTCCGCCATTTCCTCTGAACTTCACAATCAGAAAGTTTCATGAAATGTTTGTCTAATTGCAATCATGGGACCCACAAACTTAATATATATTAAGGTTCATAATATATATATATATATATATATATATATATATATATATATATATATAAAAGATTATAGTACGTAATATATTTTATTGTATTCTTATATAGTATAGTACGTAATAAATATATATATTAGTATTCTATATATTCTATATATTATATATTATATATTATATATTATATTAAACATTATATATAAAAAGAACTAATTATTAGATAATATTAAATAACTAATGCAAAATTATTATAAAGATGTACCTAAAATATGAGGGTAAAATATGCCTATCAAATTCCTCTACACTAAAACATTTGCTTGTCCCCAAGCAAAAATATTATTCGCAATGTAAATTAAAATGAAATTCCAAAAATTCATAACACTTAATGAACAACAATCTGAAGCACCCTGCAATTAATAAGTTAGCACCCCTGTTCAAAAATGGAGAGAACTAAACAAGTAAGCTCACACAGGAATATCACTCATCACTCAAGTGTTTGATGGGTATAGATTTCACTCATGTTTATTCCTATAAAATTGCTCTACCATAGGCTTGCATATTTTCTCAACCACCACTACAAGAGTCATGCATGACACAAATCATAAGGACTTTCCATAGATTGTAATGGGGCTGACTAGGGTTAAGGTAAGGAATATTTTAGGAAAGTAGTTTAAATAAAACCTTCAAACTAGATGAGCAAAATACATACAATTAATCTAACACCTTCAATTTTTTCATTCAAAGCATTTCCTATTGACATTTCAACCCAATTGTCATTCTCAGAAATATAGAATTCTTCCTCAATATTACAAGAACTTCCCCCTTACTTCATTTATTTAGAAGTAACTTCAACTCAAAATCAATTGCTGATTCTTTCTCATTTTCTCATAAATTTTCAGCAATATTTTTCTTTTTCAAACATATATTCTCCATTTTTCCATTTTCATTTTTTCAATTTTTCATGTTTTTTTTTTGAATCGTGAACTGCTTCCTCTTTTCTTTTTCATAGAAGACCAACGACATATTGGCATCGAAGATACAACTCACCTCACTCTCAATCATATTAATAAGAGTAAGTGATCTCCGCCATACTTATCCTTCCCAACCTCACGTAGATTACAAAAATAATCCAAAATTTGCTCCACTAGTTATTCAGCTGGGCGAAGGCATTATTTTAGATATAAAAGGCTTGTAATGTGGTTCAAAATAAAGAAAGGAATGACCATAAAGCTCAAAGTGGTTAACAAAGGGAAATAAATCATAGGACAAACCGATTATTTGGCTAGTGAGGCTCAAAATCAAATAATGGCCTTAATCACATTTGAATCATGCATGGTCTAATTAGCTTTAAAAGAGAATCAATGCAAGTTCTAGAGAAACAAAATTATGGAAGAAATCACACAATAGAAAGAAAATAAGACCGAAGTGTCAGTCAGTGGCTCAAAACACTCACAGGTTTATTGCTTACTTAATATAGCCACTACATATCAAACAAGAGATGCTAACAAACTAATCACAACTTGCCAAACTATTTATTCAATCATGTCATGAATTCCAAGAAAGGGAAATATGATAATTCTTCAAAATAATACTTATTTAGCATAAAATACTAAGAAAATATTTTTGAAAATTTTGACGAAAATCGTGACATAAGCATACAAATAATAATAAATCCCCTCCCCCACACTTATCATCAACATTGTCCCCAATGTTGAATAAAAACACAGAACAATGTTATTGAATGAAAAATAAAGATTAAGAAAAAGAGAATAGAACAAACTCCCCTTCTAGTTGTGCATATTATTCAAAGTAGCTGGGATCTTCAAGAAGTATGTCAGCAATATAATCAACTTGAGCCCCTTCATGGTAGGGTTTAAGCCGATGGCCATTAACCTTGAATATCTTAGAAGTCTGTAAACTTTGAATCTCTATCGCACCATGAGGAAAAATATTAGTGATAATAAATGGACCAACCCATCGAGAACGTAACTTACCTGGGAATAGCCGAAGACGTGACTGGAAGAGTAGGACTTTTTGTCCAATTGAAAATTCCTTTCTCAAAAGCATCTTGTCATGAAATGCTTTTGTCTTTTCTTTGTAGATTCTTGAATTCTCGTAGGCCTCGTTGCGAATCTCCTCCAACTCAAAAAGTTGCAACTTCCGGTGTAGGCCACTTTCATCAATGTTCATATTAAAGTTCTTGACTGCGCAATAAGCTTTGTGTTCCAACTCAACGCGGAGGTGACAAGCTTTCCCAAATACAATGCGATAAGGGGACATACCAATAGGTGTTTTGTATGCGGTTCTGTACGCCCACAATGCATCATCTAATCGCAAACTCCAATCCTTCCTGTTTGGGTTGACTGTTTTCTCAAGGATTGATTTTACCTCTCGGTTGGATACCTCTGCTTGCCCGTTAGTTTGCGGGTGGTAGGCAGTTGACACCTTATGGGTGACATGGTACTTTTTAAGCAAAGCTTCGATGGTGCGATTACAAAAGTGAGTACCCTGATCACTTATTATGTTGGTGATAATGAACCACAATCGATTTAATATCCGTAAAATAATATTTATATATATACACACGAAATATATATAAAATATTATTGGATATATGTATCCGAAATATATATATACACACAAATATATATAAGACGGACCCAATGGTTATATATAAATGTATATCTACGAAAAAGATATACCAATATATATCAACCAAAAGAAAATATAATCCTTAGATTATAATTCCAAATTAACAATAAAAAGAGAGAACGGATTTTTGCTTAAAAGCATAATCCAAACAAGAAAAGACGAAGAAGGAAGAAAGAGATGTACGAGTTAGGCGAGTGCCTGTCTTTCCTTAAAACCTTATTTGCCACCTCCCAAAAGTGCTAGGAGCGTTGTGGCCTAGGTTTCCCAGGATAAAACGTACAACGGTTCGACGTTTGAGCACCCAAACGAACGAACCCGGCGAACTAGAGCACGGGCAAAACACAGTAGCTAGAAAGAAGTAGGAGTAGAGTTTTGAGAAGAAAATGTGCTTATCTTTGTGTGTTGTGTCTCTCTTGTTCTTCCCTCACGTTCACTTCCTTTCTAACCTTGTGTTCAAAAAGGTTGCTCCCACCACATCTTTATATAGGAGATTGGTACTAAATAGCATCATCATGACACATTAACCAACATAAATTCAATTTAAAAATTGAATTATAACGTTTGAAACGGTCGTACTTATTATCGAAATAATATCAACGGTCACGAACTTAATATCCGATTAATTCGTACCGACTATAACGACCCGTTTCAAATATCTGAGTGACCGAGAAGTCCGTACAAACCCAAAAGGTTAACGAATTGGGACCGAAAACCACACCCGAATGGTCCGCAAAGTACCGAAACGGTGTGGCACGAATCAATGCACATAGCATTGACTCGTGCAGCACGAAAGATAGCTCACACGAAAGGAGCTCACATATAACGAAAGGAGCACGAAACTTCAATTCCATGCAGCTTTCGTCCATATGCATATTTCCCAATCCAAAGCTTAATTAAGCTTTCAAAATAAAGGAACATTCGTGCATGCATATTTGCAACATTGCCAATTCCAAAGCTTAATCCACTTAGGCACCAACTTTCGTGCAGTGCAAAAATGTTATTAGAATGCTAATTTTAATTAGCATCTAAACTTAAGTTTTTGACTTCTCTCAAATAGGTTCACTTTGAGAATAAATTTCTCATTCACCTATTACCCATTTTGAGCGTACATTATATCAAATTCTTCGTCTCACTACGAAGAACCCGAATCCACCTTGACCCGACCCAAATCGGAAGTGGATCCCACATATATTTGTACCACAAAATAATCACTCAAAATATCATTTTAATGCTATTTTTCAAACATATTATAGCCCTTGGAATGCCAAACCTGGAAAAGATGTTAGATTTGATAAAATCTGCAACAGCTTTAGAGTCATCAGTCCTGGTGGCTTTAGCTTCCACCCACTTCGAAACATAATCAACAGCAAGTAAAATATAGACAAAACCAAAAGATACAGGAAATTGACCCATAAAATCAATGCCCCAAACATCAAAGACCTCACAAAATAGGACCAGAGTTTTGTGGCATTTCATTTCTCCGGGATAAATTACCTGACTTTTGGCAAGCATCACAACACTTGCAAAATGAGTATGAATCTTTAAACAAAGTTGGCCAATAAAACCCAGACTCCAACACCTTCCTTGTTGTTCTCTTAGCACCAAAGTGGCCTCCACAAGCATAAGAATGACAAAAAGCAAGGATTGAGGCAATTTCATCATCAGGTACACACCGCCTTACCACTTGGTCAGCACAATGTTTCCAGAGGTACGGTTCATCCCATACATAGTACTTGGCATTACTCCTGATTTTATCTTTTTGTGCCTTAGAGGAATCAAAAGGAAATTTGTTAGCAACCAAAAAGTTGACTATGTTAGCATACCAAGGTAAAATCACAGTTGCAGCCAATAGGTGCTCATCCGGGAATGCTTCTCGCAGTGGAGGTTCAGGTTTAATGTATACCAACCGACTCAAATGATCGGCCACAAGATTTTCTGACCCCTTCTTATCTTTGATCTCCACATCAAACTCACTTAAGAGGAGTATCCATCTTATTAATCGTGGTTTGGCTTCCTTCTTTTGCATCAAGTAGCGAAGAGCTGCATGGTCAGAATAAACTATAACTTTTGTGCCCAGCAAATAAGACCTAAATTTTACTAAAGCAAAAACAATTGCTAAAAGTTCTTTTTCTGTAGTAGAATAGTTTTTTCTGAGCATCATTTAAAGTCCTAGAAGCATAATAAATAACGTGGGAAGATTTCACGATCTTTTGGCCCAACACAACCCCAACTGCGTGATTACTTGCATCACACATAATCTCAAATGGGTAGTCCCAGTTAGGGGGCTGAATGATCGGTGCAGATGTCAACAACTCTTTCAATTCGTCAAATGCTCCTTTACACTCTTTGTCAAACTCAAAGGATGTCTCTTTCTGCAACAGTTTGCTTAAAGGTAAGGCTATTTTCGAGAAGTCTTTGATAAACCTTCGATAAAAACCTGCATGTCCAAGAAAAGAGCGGACTTCCCGCACATTAGTAGGATACGACAGAGATTCTATAATATCAACCTTGGCTTTATCAACCTCAATCCCACTAGACGAAATAACATGCCCTAAGACATTACCTTGTTCAACCATAAAATGACATTTTTCAGAATTTAACACAAGATTACTCTCTATACATCTTTTCAAAATAAGTGAAAGGTTATGTAAGCAGGTATCAAAAGAGTCACCATAAACTGTAAAATCATCCATGAAAACTTCAATCATATGCCCTACATAATCAGAAAATATACTAACCATACACCTTTGAAAGGTACCCGGGGCATTACAGAGGCCAAACGACATGCGTCGATATGCAAAAGTGCCGAAGGGACATGTAAAAATTGTCTTTTCCTGGTCTTCCGGAGCAATTGCAATCTGGAAATAACCTGAATAACCATCAAGAAAACAAAAATAAGAGCGACCAGCTAACCTTTCTAACATTTTGTCAATAAACGGTAAGGGGAAGTAAACTTTTCTTGTAACAACATTCAACTTCCTATAATCTATACAAACTCGCCACCCATTTTGAATACGAGTGGGGACCAGTTCATCATTTTGGTTTTTGACAACCGTAATCCCTGTTTTCTTAGGAACCACTTGAGTTGGGCTAACCCATTTGCTTTCTGAAATTGGATAGATTATCCCAGCTCCAAGGAGTTTGATGACCTCTTCCTTGACTACTTCCATCATGGGCAGGTTTAGCCTTCTTTGTGGTTGACAAGATGGTTCTGCTCCTTCATCTAGAAGGATTCGGTGCATGTAAGTGGATGGACTTATACCTTTGATGTCTGCAATTGTCCACCTAATGGCAGTTTTGTGTTCTTTTAGCACTTGGACATGTTTTTCCTCTTCTATTGCAGACAGTTTAGTTGAAATTATGACTGGCAATGTTTTATTTTCTCCTAAGAAAGCATATTTAAGGTGTTCAGGAAGGGGTTTCAATGCGGGGATCGGTGCTTGCACATAGATGGTAACAATTTTTCACTAGAAGCAGGTAAAGCCATATAAGAAACATTACTTTGTTGGTGCAATTTAGGACAATGATTCAATGATGCAATAACTTCTCGTAAATTGTCACTCATAGCAAATTCATCATTTTCAAGGTGTTCACAAATAACAACTTCCAATTTATCTTCACCATTAAATTCAAAAACTTCAACCAATGAATCAATAATATCAACAGAACAAGCAACACAATCACCTCCAGGGTATTTCATAGCATTATAAATATTGAATGTAACAACATTACCATCAAATTCCATAGTAAGTGTGCCACTATGAATATCAATTTTTATTTTTGCAGTTTTTAAAAATGGTCTTCCTAACAGAATAGGTGCAGAATGATCATTATTTTCCATATCTAGCACATAGAAATCAATAGGGAAGATTAAATTATTAACTTGCAACAATACATCTTCAATTACACCCCTAGGATATGCATTAGACCTATCGGCCAATTAGATAACTACACTAGTTTTATTCAAAGGTCCAAGTTTTAAAGACGCATACACAGAATATGGCATAACATTAATAGATGCTCCTAAGTCTAACATGGCTTTCTCAAGTTTAGTATCGCCTATCATACAGGGAATAGTAAACATACCTGGATCCTTGCATTTTTCAGGAAGCTTGCTTTGAATCACAGTAGAAACATTCTTACCCATTAGCACTTTCTCGACCTTCTTTAACCTTTGTTTCCTTTTTGTTGTACACAACTCCTTTTAAGAACTTAGCATATCTAGGAACTTGTTTTATTGCATCAAGTAACGGAATATTCACTTCACAATTTTTGAAAGTTTCATATAACTCTTCATCTTTCGTTCCTTTTATAGATTCTGACAAAGCTTGGGGGGGAACGGGGGAACTGGTTCATAATCAGAAAGACTGGGAGACTTACCTTGAGAATTTTCATTGGTGCTAGTCCCCTCTTTTTCTTGGTTCACTGATGGGGTAGCAACCGCAGGCCCTTCAATTTCCTTACCACTTCTCAACACAATTGCACTTGCATTTTCTCTTGGATTAACCACCGGTTGCGAGGGTAGTTTGCCAGAACTCTGTGATTCCAACCGACTTACCGTAGTCGCTAGTTGACCCATCTGTCTTTCCAAGTTCTGAATATTAGCCTTCGTTTCTTGAATACTAGCTCTTGTTTCTTGTTGAAATTGTTGTGTTTCCTGCTGAAACTGTAAAGTGTTAGTAGCAAGGGATTTAACAATTTCTTCTAAATTCATACCTGAGCTAGAGCTTTGGACTGGTTATTGTTTGGAAGGAAATGGTTGTCTATACTGCTGAAAATTGGGACGATTCTGAACAAACTGGTTTCCTTGTGAGTTCCCATAGCTAAGGTTCGGGTGATCCCTCCATCCAGGATTATATTTATTAGAAAACGGATCATACTTACCTTGAGGTTGTCCAGGAAAACCTCCAGCCATGTTAACTTGTTCAGTAGGTTCTTCTTGAAGAGTTGGGCAGGCATCAGTTTGGTGCCCAACTACCGAGCAAATTCCACATGCGTTTACAGATTGCATATTGCCTATTGCTAATTGACGAACAAGAGTAGTTAAAACAGTAATTTGTTGTTCAAGAGTAGAAATATTTACCTCATTCACTTGCTTAGACGGTTGGACAAGTCTATTGCCAAACTGTTGAGAATTTGCAGCCATGTTTGCAATTAGAGTTCTCGCAGCGTCCGGTGTCTTGTCAACTAAAGCACCACCGCTCGCGGCATCAATCATGCTCCTATCAGTCGGAAAAAGTCCTTCATAAAAGTATTGAATGAGTAATTGATCACTGATTTGATGGTGTGGGCAGCTTGCACATAACTTTTTGAAACGCTCCCAATATTCATACAATGACTCTCCATTGTTTTGCCTTATACCACAGATTTCCTTTCTAATGTTGGCCGCCCTTGAAACTGGGAAATATTTTTCAAGGAACATTGTCTTCAAGTTATTCCATGTAGTGATGTTCCCAGAAGGTAGATAGTATAGCCAATCCTTCGCTGAATCTTTCAACGAAAAGAGAAATGCTCTCAACTTAATTTGTTCTTCAGTAACCCCTGTGGGTTTCATACTCGAACACACCACATGGAATTCCTTTAAGTGCTTGTGCGGATCTTCACCTGCAAGTCCATGAAAAGAAGGCAAAAGATGAATTAATCCAGATTTTAGTTCAAATTGTACATTAGCATCCAGAGCGGGAAAAGTTATGCATAAAGGTTGTTGATCCAAATTTGGGGCTCCAAACTCTTTTAAAGTCCGATTTTGAGCCATGGGTTCCTCTTCTGAATCAGAATTGTTGGAAGGTTGGGGATCGGTATCCAGATCCCTAAACTCCAATTTCCTCAAAGCTTGTTTCTTCCACCTGCGTACAGTTCTTTCAATTTCTGGATTGAATGACAATATTTCTTTGTTAGAAGATCGAGTTATAGGCATAAACCACTAAAGATAGTGCAACAATTATGTAAAAGTAATGATAGAAAAGAATTTTATTTTTAAATTTTTTTTTGGGCAAATTAACGAGAAAAACAAATAAATAATTAAATAAACACAAAATAAACAAGAAAATCTCTACGGCAACGGCGCCAAAATTTGGTGAGCTGTAGTAGGCTCCCAAATTAAAACCTTACAAACGTAGTAGCGGGAGTAAGGATCGATCCCACGAGGAGTAACTAGTTTAACTTTTGTGCTCAAGGAAATAATGGGGGGTTTGGAATATATCGAGAATAAATATTAAATAAAAGATAAATTAAATAAACGAGAAATTTAATCGAACGAATAAACAGTGAAAATAATATATCGAAAACACTTATAATAAGAAACCTTGGTCAGTAAAGATCCACCACCGGAGTTTAACACTGATCATTGATTTATATAGTAATTAATATGCAATTGAATATTTGTCGTGAAATTATTTCATTTCCGTTTTCCCTTAGTTGTAGGTAACTAAAGCACAAGCGGTTTAATTACCCCTAAATACTAAATAACCTAAGACAAGCGCTATAGATTTAATTTAATAGCAGCAATATGAGCTAGGAAAACCGACAAACTAAATAACGCAAGTACAAGCGATTGCATTTAATTTAGGAAAATATTCTACCCCCGAGACCAATTATCACTAAGCCATCAATAATTAACCTCAGTTGCTACTGAATATTAGAATAATTTCTAGCACAACATTAACTAATATAGCAAATAATTATATCAAATAAATAACTAGTAGGCCTCCCTAGCAATTAAATGACACAATTATTCAAATAACTTAGAAGAATATTTAATACTCAAATGCATAAAAAAATATATATAATAAAAATAAATAAATAACCTTACAGCGTAATGAACTCCGGGGCTTCAATTCACTAAACCAAACTAAAAATTAGCCACGAATGGACATTGATAACAACTTCAACGAATACTATAAAGGGGGGAAGAATGAACATTTTACAATAAAACACTTATACTATTTATACACTTTCTAAATTAACCTAAATCAATTTCAACCATCCGCTCCCTACTTTTCCTCCGCACGTCCGAAGCTTTCCATGAGAATCGCTCCGGCATTTCCTCTGAACTTCACAATCAGAAAGTTTCATGAAATGTTTGTCTAATTGCAATCATGGGAACCACAAACTTAATATATATTAAGGTTCATAATATCTAAGATTATAGTACGTAATATATTTTATTGTATTCTTATATAGTATAGTACGTAATAAATATATATATTAGTATTCTATGTATTATATATATTATATATTATATATTATATTAAACATTATATATAAAAAGAACTAATTATTAGATAATATTAAATAACTAATGCAAAATTATTATAATGATGTACCTAAAATATGAGGGTAAAATATGCCTATCAGTGTGAGTTTGGCAGATTTAATCTTCAAGATTAAAATCGTGAGAAGACATTATGGTCTCGTGGTAAGTCAATCTCATTGTGTTGCTTGAATCCTTGTAAATGATGTTAATCAAGTGGCTTGGACACCGTTAGATACTAACGTACAACTAGCCAATAATCACGAAGATTGTACTTCTCACAGAGAATACATTCAGATTATTGGTAGTTTAATTGTATCAAATGGGTTGTACTAGGCCGGATATTGCCTTTGCGGTTAACGAACTCGGTAGACATACGAGTAACCCTAGTGTTGCGCACTAGAAGGCAATAGTGCGAGTTATGAGATACTCAAGGTATGCTCGTGACTTTGGACTGCACTACGTGGGATATCTAGCCATACTTGGAAAGTATAACACGGATGTCAAAGGACCCTAAGTCCATTAAAGGCTACGTGTTTACGTAGGCTACTGCAGTTGGTTTATGGAAACTCTCGAAACGATTTGTGATAGCAAAGATCCATGACGGGATCTATGCTGAGAGCCTTAGACTCGTGTCGCGAGCGAGTAGGCTGAATGGCTATGCCATTATTTCGAGAATGTTCCTAGTGGTAAACTCGTACCTCCAATTTGTGTGCATTGCGATAGTCAAGCCAAAATTGGTTAAGTACAGAGTTAGATGTGGAATGGTAAGTCTAGACTTATAAGTCATTGACATAATACCATTAAACAATTTCTCACAACAGGGGTTATCTCTATTGACTACGTGATGTCAAAAGATAACGTTGCGGCCGCTAACTCGCTAACCCGAGGGTAAGCAAATGGTTGTTGAGAAGTTGGAACGAGGATTGGGTCTAAAGTCCTTGGACTAAAAGTTCTATAGTGGATACCCAACCTAGCTGGCACCTAGGTTCAATGGGACAACTAAATTATGGAACGGAGCGTGTCACTGTGGGGGTCTCGGACTCCCTACCACTCCTCGTTAGAAACAGTGACTCCCGCACGAGGCTAGCACGTTGATTCTTTAATGATTCGGATGTCGGTTGACATATGTGAGTATGCGGGGTACTCGAGAAAGAATCACCTATGTAAGAGAAAAGTGAGGGTCGCTTCAAAAGAGAATTGTTGGGCACAATTCTTTAGAAACTCTCGTAGAACCAGGAATGGTGACCCACGACCAAAATAGGCACACTCACGAGAACAGAGCATGGTTGGGAGGTTCCTGTGTGAGATATGTCATCATCTACACAAACGGCAGTCGGTTCAAAGACATCGCGTTCTACCGTACAGCCAGTAGAGTAAACATATCTTCAGAAGGTAAGGTTCAAAGGGTATAGTGACTCCCTAACTATCCTATGCAGGGATCGACCGTTTGAACATAGTTGTTTCCGATTTCAAAATACCCCGAAAATCAATTCTCATTCATGTGGGGGATTGTTGGGGGGGGGGGGGAGGGGGGGGAATCAAATTCCAACTAAAAACAAGATCGGAAAGGCTTGATTCAAGCCCGAGCTCGTGTGCGCAGGCACCTGCGGGCACGAATGTCGTTCGGAAATTGGCTGGCCTTGCGGGCTAAGTTATGCCAAATTTTGGTATCATTTTTTCATCACACTTGCCACTTGGGTTCGGCCTGGCCGAAACTTGTCTCGGCCTGTGAGACCGAAACTAAACATGGGCATTGTGGTTTCGGCCTTATGTGGCCGAAACATGGGACAACAACCGTTGTAAGATTAAATTCAACAGTTATGGAATTAAATCCTCTATTAATTCCAAATTTTGATATTTGAATTTAAATCTTAGATAATGGCCATGTTGTTTCAAGAGTTACAAAATTGGTTTTAATACCAATTTAAATGCCATGATGAATGCTATTCATTCTTTGATCCACATATAAGAAGGGGTAGAGGGAGCAGATTTTCTAAGTACACAGTGAACAAGCACACAGCGAAAATATATTTTTCAGCTTCAAAACACTTTTGCTTCTACTCCTTTCTTTGTCTAACTGTGTTCAAGGCTTTGCTCTAGTTCGCCGGGTTCACTCGTTTGGGTGCTCAAACGTCGAACCGAAGCGCGTTTTATCCTGGGAAACCTAGGCCACGACGCTCCTAGCACTTTTGGGAGGTGGCAAATAAGGTTGTAAGGAAAGAGTGGTCTCTTGACTCACGCTAAAAAACCTTTACCCAAACACGAGCCATCTTTTCCTTCTTTCGGTTTTGGATTATGCTTCTAAGCAAAAATCCTCCTTTTTGATATAGTTTGGTTGGGATTATAATCTGTGGATTATAAATTCCATTTGTTTGATATGTATATATATCTTTTCCGTAGATATTCATGCATATAACCATGGTGGTTTGATTTATATATACTTTCGTGTGTATATATATATTTCAGATATATATATCGAATAATATTTTATATACTTTCGTGTGTGTATATGTAAATATTATTTTACGATATTAAATTGATTTTTGATTCATTATCACCAACAATCTCTTTGTAGACGACATTTGTAGTACCAACGCAATCTTGTCCATCCTCGTCTAGAGCTAACACCTTCAGTTCATCAGGATGGGTGACTCGGGTGAAAATATATAATGGTAGAATATCAATCAATCAATGATCCTTTTATATTTTCAATCAATAATATCATATTCATTTTCAGCCAATTATTCTTTTCTATTTTCAATCAATTAGTCAATTAGAATATCATATTATTATTTAGAATATTATTATTGAAATATTTTCGTTCCATTTTTTATTTACCTTTATTATTGTTTAAAATATTCATTTACTATTGATGATGTAGAATATTAGTATTGAAATATTTCCGTCCAATTTTTTATTTTCGTTCCATTTTTAATTAAAATGCAATGATCTGACCATATCTTTTTTCATTTTAGTCAATTATGGATCATTTTTAATTTGCAGTCAATTATTAATGTTCATTTCCTTTTATATTTTCAGTCAATTAGTAATATCATATTCATTTTCAGTCAATTATTCTTTTTTATTTTTAGTCAATTAGTTAATTAGAATATCAGATGCAGTGATATTTTTACCTAATTTTGGTTCCATTTTTAATTGATGATATAGAATATTATTATTGAAATATTTCTATTTTTTTTATTTTTATTTTTAATCTTTCTTTACTATTGTTTAAAATATTCATTTACTATTGATGATGTAGAATATTATTATTGAAATATTTTTGTTCCATTTTTAATTTCCGTTCCATTGTTTAAAATTGTGAAAGATTTATGATATAATTGTGATTTGATTTATTCTATTGTGTAATATTATTGTGAAAAATTAAAATGTAATGATTTGACCATTTTGTTTTCCATTTTAGTCAATTATGGTTTTTTTTTTTAATTTTCAGTCAATTATTAATATTCATTACGTTTTCCAATTAACCTAATTTCTGTTCCTTTTTTTCATTTTTAATTTTCAGTCAATTATTAATATTCATTTCTTTTTCCAATTTACCTAATTCCTGTTCCATTTTTAATTGATAATGTAGAATAATATTGTGAACTATTTCTATTTTTTTTCGTTCCTTTTTAAATTTACATTTATTATTTAGTATTTACTATTGTTTGGGGCGGAAATCAAATAAATAGAATTTTATTTAAAATTATATAATAGATTTTATTAATTTTATAATTCCATTTCCTTAATTATATTTCATATTTTATTAATTGCTCTATATAATTTAATGAAACTGCCACAAATATTGCAACAGAAGAAATATTATATTTCTTAGTTTCATTAATCATATTAATTATAATTACCAAATATTGTGACAATTATTATAATAATTATTGTATGCCATGTAATACTAAAATTATTAGGTATTATTTTTATAATTAAGGTATAATATTATTAAATCGAAATTATTTAAAATATATAGATCCACATTAAGAAAAACCTTATTAATTTCGGATATTAAAACTATATATTTATATTAAAGGTGAAGTTATAAAGAATTAAGTTTCAATAAGTTTAGTTATTCCCTAAGTTATATATGGTTAATAATGAATATTTTTCTATATTAGATTATGCTTATATATGGTTTGCCCGTATTAACCATCATTATATTAGATTAATATATAATTCTTTTAATATAATATATTATTAAATCTAAACATATGGTTAATATTTATTCAATATTATTACGAAAGTATTATAATTATAAATTTACAATTATAACTTTGTATATGAAAAACATATAAACTTGAATAGCTTAATACGTCATTCGCAGAAACAATGTTCTTGAGAATAAAAATCATTACCAAACAAAAAAATAGGTCTATTCCCAACCATGCTACTCTATTCCAGACCTATTCCGTGAACCAAACATGCGGTCAAAGTCTTACTATCTCTAAACTTATGATAATGAATGGTGCAACCGTGCAAGTTATGCTACTACTCAACTTTTACTACTGCTTATGTCAAAAATCGTATCATCTTCAAATTAAAGCCTTTTTATTCCTTACTCCTCTATAGCTTTACTATTAGATGAAGTTAGCATTACGTGATTTACGTCATCCAAAAACTTGTGCTGCGTTAAAGTATTCCTGTTCTGGATAAGAAAGATTTGTTGCGTTGAATATGAATTTGATTTGTACTAATTTTATACGCAAATTATCCCGTGGAAACGTGTTCACTATGCTTTGTGAACACGTTTCAAAACGGCGTCGTTTTTACGAAAAAAAAAAAATTAGTTAATGTGCTGTTAACGGCGTTTTGCATTCTATGTTCAGATTATAAATTTACATTTATTAAATTATGAATTTTCTGTTATGAGATTATAAATTTATAGTTATGTAATTATGAATTTTTTGTAAATTCATAATCTCATAACAGAAATGTCATAATTTTATAACAGAAAATTCATAATCTCATAAAAGAAAAACATTTATTAAATTATGAATTTTCTGTTATGAGATTATGAATTTACAATTATGTAATTATGAATTTTCTGTAAATTCATAATCTCATAACAGAAAATTCATAATCTCATAAAAAAAAATTCATAATTTCATAACTACACATTCATAAATCCATGCCTACACATTCATAATTTATGAATGTTGAAGAAGCTTGCACGAAGAGAAAGTGAAACCGCGAAATGTAAAAATGAAGAAAAAAAATCGCACTATTAATTAAAAAAAAAAATAATTAGTGGAAGATAACGATGCCACTTACGAATACCGTTACCGTTTGGGACCGTGTTCACCATCCATGATGAACACGGTTCCATGGCATAACGATTGAATTTTATAAGGGAAATTTGATGGTTTAATTCTAATTAGATTTTTACACTTGCTTCATAAAAATCTACTAATACAAATATTCCTAACATATAGTAACCCGTAGTACTAAATAGCCCAAATTTTAGCACATACGCTAACAGCAATATAATACTAGCATTAAACAGGAATTTATAAATCCAACTACCCTACCTAGAACACTCCACCAACAAAAATTTCACCAGAGTAACTTCAATTGTTATGCCACATATATGGACCAGGGTTCATATTGTATTGTAGATTCTGATTAAAAAGTTATCTACAATTAACATATTTTGTATATATTTCCAGTTAAATCAGGCACACCAACAACTTTGGTGTCGAATTATGGGGCCTCTGAGAGAGTCTGTGCCTTGCAAAAAATCTCAACTTTGATAAATTAGATGCAGGAATTGATTCTCTAGTCGTGACGCAAGTTTTCAACAAGAACCTTGAATCCTCCCCGGGGGAAGATACTCTTATTGCGGATTGCAGGTCTCTCATGCAGCACTTCCTCGACTTTGAGCTCGAACACGTTCTTCGGGAATTGAAGGTAACCAGTGTGCTGACTTCCTTGATAATTTGGGTCAAATCTTTCCGTGGGGCACAACGATTCTAACGTAGTGTCCGGAGGATCTCAATCTGTTGCTGGCTCATGATGCTATAGGTTGTGTACTAGAAGAATTCATTAAATCCCCGGGGCCTTCGGCCCTCCCCTCTACAAAAAATAAAATAAAATAAAATAAAAAATAAACAGGAATTTATAAATCCAACTACCCTACCTTTAACACCCCACCAACAAAAATTTCACCTGAGTAACTTCAATTGTTATGCCACGTATATGGACCAGGGTTCATATTGTATTGTGAACTTTGGTCCAAAAATTATGTGTCTGCAATTAACATATTCTGTATATAATTTCAATTAACCATTTATGTGCTTGTAAATAAATTATAGGTACATAACATATTAACTACAAGCACATAACAAGGTAATTGAAGACACATAATATGTTAACTGTAGACACATACATAGTAATATTTATGTGTTTGCAGTTAATATGTTATGTGCCTATAGGTAACATGTTATATGTCTTCAATTTATTTACATGCACATAAACTGTTAATTAACTACAACTGCAAATACATAATCTGAAGGTTATTTTGGACCAATGTTCACAATGCAAGATATACTTTGGTCCATGATATAATTTGCCGAGTAACTTTTAACACTCCTATCCAGATTAATTTTAACATGGGGTATTCAGTTTGCAATTGTTATAACATATTATCACTACTGAAAATTATGAAATTTCCGACCACCTGAAAGTGATCTTAAATCAAGTCGAAAGTCTTGTTCCGACCACTTTTGGTATCCGGAAAAACCTTTGTTGCTATTTCCGACTATTTTTTGGTATCAACTTGATTTAAAATCACTTTCAGGTGGTCGGAAATTTTGTAATTTCCAGTAGTGTATGTACCTTCAGTTATAAATTATGTGTCTACCACAATTAACATATTATGTATATGTAGTTAACATATTATGTGTATGTACTTAATAAATTATATGTGCATGCAGTTAACATATTATGTGTGTTAAATTTATTTTTAGGCATATAATCTGTTAATTGCATATATATAATTTGAATGTCAACACATATATAATTTGCAATAGTACATTTATTGCGTGAACCACGGTCCAAAAATGACGTCGTTTCGCGTAATTTTATTTTTTTAACGCGACTCACTGCAACGTACATTATGTTTTTATAACTAATAATGTACATTATTCTAAAGCATAATGTACATTATTCTAACTCATAAAGTACATTATTCTATCTCATAAAATTCAACAACGTTGTTTTGGACCATGATCCACACAATAATTTTCCTATAATTTGAATGTCATTTTAGACTAGGGTCCACAATGTAAGGTAGACCCTAGTCCATGGTATAATTTTCCTTCAATTTCGCCCATCTAGCTAGAACTCATGCTTGAATTTTTGTTAATAATTATTTTCCCAAATCATTCCAAAACTCTTTGAATTAACTACTTATTTTCTAAATTTATAGTTTTAAAAAAAGAAATGCATTTCTTTTAGGTAATAATGTAATATAATTGATTGTAGTAATAATTTCTTAATAGAGATTTAAAACTTGTCATCGAAGTGTATTTAGGGCTTATTATGTGATTATTAATATAAAGTAACATTGTAATTAAGATTTTAAGTTTTCCAGACATTTAACAGCTATTTCCCAATCCATATATTTTTATTGATTTAAGACTTTTCTTCGCTCAAATTTTCTATAGCATCATACCCTACCACCATTTATGGCTAGCGGTGACTAAATGCATCTAAGAATTAAGAAGAAGAAAATATTGTAGACAGGAGAAATGGACCTGGTCCAACCATTATTTTAATTTGTTACGTTATTTCTTCTTAATTTCAATGGTGACTTTGTGATATTTTCCACAGAGAGTACTTGACCCGGAAGAAGTTTTGGAAATGCTAGCCTTAATAAGTTGGTGTATATAAATGAAGCAAAAAACATTATATTCACCATAGCCTTACTTGTCTGGTTTTTAGATATTTGTTTTTGGCTTTAATTTCCTTTCCCTCATGGCACTTCTTCATCCATTCATGTCTTGCAAATCCTCCATGGCCACCATTCTCCTGCTCATTGGCTTGCTTCACATTACAGGTCTTCTTTCACTCTATCTCATCATATAAGATAGAAAATAGCATGCCACTAAATTAAACTTAATGTGACAACTCTTTGATGTATTACTTGTGCTTGTAAATTGGTTGATGATTTTACTATGAGTAAATTAGATTATGTAAATTTTAATGCAACTAGCATTATATTATTCTTTAATGTACAATATTCTATTAGCAAGAATGGTTGAGCAACTAATGCAATATAATTTAATGTATAGCAACTGCATTATCTTTCCTTAATCTAAAATGGTAAAATATAATTTGCATTTTTTGTCCTCTAGTTATACTCATGGTACATACTTAATTCTTGAGTTACATGCATAATTATTTTTAATTTTAAATTATGTCTGAAATGACGATTTTAGTCTCTGAATGACCAAATCCGTCACTTATTAAGTGACATATTGGTGACAAGACTAGTCCCCGAGGGACTAAACTCGCACTTCGCGCATAATTTAAGGGTTAAAAATGATCGCGTGTATTACTCAAGGATTAATTCATCTCCATCACATGTATAATTGACCGGCCAAAATGCAATTTTCTCATTTAAAATGGTTGAACTTATTTATATTATTCAACTAGTTTCTTAAGGGGCAATTAAATTTTTTTTAGAACTTATCTCTTTTTTAAAATTTTGACTCTATTAAAATGTATATTTATTCATGCATACTTTCTCAATTTAAGCACAAAGAGTCAACCTGTGACGTTCTATTGAGCTATATATTGTAGCAGTTTCTCCAGTATAATTAAACCTATTTGTCCTTTCCATGCAGGGGTACAATCCATTGGAGTTTGTTACGGGAGAAATGGCAACAATTTACCCTCCGTTGCCGATACCATAAACCTCTACAAGCAAAACGGCATCGGAGGGCTGCGAATCTACGACGCCACCAACGACGTCTTCGATGCTCTCCGAGGAAGCAACATCGACGTCATCGTCGATGTTCCCAACGACAAGCTCCAAGACCTAGCCAACCCCGACACAGCCAACGATTGGGTCCAAAGGAACATAGTTCCCTACCCCGACGTCAACTTCAAATACGTCGCCGTGGGCAACGAGGTTTACCCCGGAAACACCGGCGCCGATTACGCCCTGACGGCCTTGCAAAACGTCCACGCCGCTTTATCAGCGGCCAATAAGGGCGGAATCAAGGCCTCCACCGCCACCTACTCCGCCGTGTTAGACAACACCTACCCACCAAATAACGGCGTGTTCAAGGATGAAGCCAAGAACCTAATGGAACCCATCGTCCAATTCTTGGCACAAAACAACTTGCCCTTGCTGGCCAACATATACCCTTATTTTGGCCGCGGCAGCGCGCCGCTGTCTTTCTCGTTATTCTCCGACACCCAACTGAACGATGTCGGGTACCAAAACATGTTCGACGCCATGCTGGATTCCATGTACGCCGCCGTTGAAAAGGCCGGCGGTTCCAATGTCCAGATCGTCGTTTCCGAGAGCGGCTGGCCGTCGGACGGCGGCCAGGACGCGTCGCCGGAGAATGCTGCGACTTATTATCAGAATCTAATTCAGCATGTGAAGGGAAACCCTGGGACTCCAATGAAGCCTGGAATTGCAATTGAGACTTATCTCTTCGCCATGTTTGATGAAAATGAGAAAAATGGCGATGCAACCGAGCAGCATTTTGGACTGTTTAGCCCGGATGACCAGAGCCCAAAGTATCAGCTTAGCTTCAACTGAGCTCAAGTAATTATAGAATACTGAATAATAATATATTTCTATATTCAACATGTTCATTGTAACATGTTTAAACAATAAAGTTTTGTTTTTATATTCATGAATTGTCATTTAATTTCGACGATCTTATACAATATACTTTTTCAGTTCTTCTTGGGTTCACACATTATTGTTATTGTTTAGATAGAAGATACCATCCTAATTTGTAATTTCCTATTGGAAAATGTTATTTAACCCTTCTAAATTTTCCACTACTATATTCTCCCATGATGTGACTTATATTTATTGAGTAACATGAATTGACTGACCTACATACTTTTAATTAAATACTAACTAATCTAATTAGATGTTGTCACATAGAAATTGGCAAGAAATTTTTTAAGAGGGATGCCTAGCATTACTCTTTTATATTTATATATCAAATCAGTAGTTTTAAAGTAGGGTTGAGTTTCTACCCATCGTTATATCGTGGACCAAGGTCCATAGTGCACTGTGAACCCTGGTCCAATACACATAATTTGACTTCATAATATACAGAATTAATGTTCATAATATACATACACATAAACATGATATAATGAACATGAATTCTGTGCATTATGAACATGAATTCTGTACATTATGAATGAATTCTGTGTATTATGTTAAGTGTTTATGTGTCTTCATTATATCGTGTTTATGTGTATGTGTATTATGAACATAAATTATGTACATTATGGATATAAATTCTGTACATTATGAAGTCAAATTTTATATATTAGACCGGGGTCAGGTCCACGACATAAATTGCCAGTTTCTACTTGCCATTTAGTGTTGGGTACTAAAGACCAGCTGGCAGTTAGAGTCCATTGGACTAAGAGCATCTGCAACAGTTGGGAAGAATGTGGGATAATGTAAGAGTGACTAGGAAAGAGAATGGGGGAGGGGAGAGAAAAAAAGAAAAAAAAAAGAGAAAATTGATTTTTTTAAAAAAAAAAATTTTAAAAACTAATGCTGTCAGGCGAGCCGACTGGCGCGCCTGACACACCACCGGGCGCGTGCAGTGCACGCGCCCGGGTTTTGCCCAGGTTGTGCGCGAAACGCGCACAACCTTACTTCTTTTTTTTTTTAATTCTGACATTAACCCTTCATTTGCAAAGTGATTCTTTTTCAAATAACCTATTCCCACATTAGTATTATTTTTGGCTTAAGTGATTTATTTCTGAAATAACTCCACATTCTCCCCTTAGTATGGATGCTCTAAGTCATCCGTGTTACGTTGCTATAGTTAGTTTGCATGTTTTAGTATTCTACCAAAAGAGTAAGAAAATGAGGCAAGAAGATTTGATCTCTTAAGTCAATTCAATGGGTCAAATTCAGACTTGAAAGGATATATGGATTAATGAATTTAAAACTCTATAATCAAAATGGGTCATGTTTCTTCACCAAAAAAAAAAAAAAAAAAAAAAAAAAAAAAAAAAAAAAAGGGTCTTGTTTAGGTGGTGTGAGACTACAACACAAGATAGACAGGTTATTATTTCTACCTCTTTTCCGTTTATGTTGTTTTCTTTTGGTTCTATGGTATCCCTTTGTTTCTTTAACTAGTTTGTTTTCTCTCGTCTCTTTGACGAGTGTTTTCTTCTCGTCTCTTTGGCGAGTTTTCCTCTCGTTTCTTTTGCGAGTTCTCCTCATAAGCGTGGAATGATAAAATGGTCTCACCAGAGCCAGGCTTGGCTATGTTTGACCAGATCTGTGAAGAAGCACCAAGTTCATCCAACAACATCGCCTTCAAGTTTGTAAAACAGTCAGGCGATCCAAGTTTTCTATAACATTGCTAGGAAATTTGTTTCTATGTCTGACTGTAAAGAATGCATTATCATTCTAACTGTAACACCCCTAAATTTCAAGATATTTAAAACCTATAAAATAAAGGCTAATCTCTTATTAATTCCAAAACAGAGCATAAACTAGACATAGTAGTCGGGGTGCTATGCCACATCTGAGCTGGAGAACTCAGATGCACAGGCTAAACTAACTAAAAAAGCATAAACCATAACTAATACCCAAATACAAATCAAGGCACGCAGGCCATCTCATCCAGGCCAGAACTATCTAAACTAAGTCCACGGATCCACTAGCGCGCTCCGAAGCTACTCACTGTCCCTGAAAAACATTCGGTGTAACAACTGTCAGCGAATAATGCTGGTAACCCACTCCAACACGTTAAGTACAATATAGGTAGATCTAAGAAACTCATTTTAAAACTGGAATACATATATACTTACGAGACTCTAGTTTAAATCCAAGATCAAGACTCAAGGCATATTAACAGACTCAATATCATAGAATAATCATAAGAACTAATAGACACCCTAAACATGCAATGCAAGACATAACAGGCATATAATCATGCAAATACTAAGTAGATCAAAAGCAACTAAGGCATTTAATACAATCAATTAGCACGTAGTCAACAAAGCACACAATTCATCCTCCAACCTTATACCAAGTTCCAACCTTGTAGCTCCCCTCCGTCCTTATATCAGTTCCATCCTATACCTCCAGGCCACCCTTATATCCCCACCTCTTATGCCTTCGGGCAACTACATGCCCCCACCGACAAACCACCTTTCAACCACCAACATATCAAAATGGTGTCGTAGTGCCATCCAATGATCCGCACCTCTAGTGCTAATATCAAGGGGTTAGCGCATATAGCTCTAACATGACACCGCATCACTTATAACCTGACCCATGCCTAAAGCAAGCAAGTCGAAGGTGGGTGTGTGCCTTTAGCACAGTCACCGCTATGGCCTGTACCTTTAGTACAATGACCGGGCACAAGTGGTGCCAACCGCCAACAGTTTATTTTTCACCAATCACAATCTCATCATCATCATCATCATCGTCAGTCACATTGGCCATTGCGCAATGACCACGATATTCATCACCATTCAATCAATCAACACATAATCAAATAACAATCAAGACACAACAACAACGACACGTATTACACATAAATTCCTAGAACAATGCCTAAAACGTCAAACGAGACTCATACACGACAAACGGGGTACAACGGGACACACGGGACACGGGAAAACAACAAACGGGGGAAACATCACGACGCACCACCAATTTCCAGCGGGTGGAGGACCACCCGCCGGCGGCGGTCCACACACCAAAAAATAACCCCATCAGATCGATCTTACAAAATCAACAGTCATAAATAGACCACACATCATATGTTTTCAGAAACATATCTTACAAAATCAACAGTCATAAACAGATCGATCTTATGTTTTCAGAAATCATATGTATATATATATATATATATATATATATATATATATATATATATATATATATATATATATATATATATATATATATATATATATATAATTTGGGTGTATGTCCTTTAATTTTGATGCAGGAGTACAATCCATTGGAGTTTGTTACGGGACAAATGGCAACAATTTACCCTCCGTTGCCGATACCATAAACCTCTATAAGCAAAACGGCATCGGAGGGCTGCGAATCTACGACGCCACCACCGACGTCTTCGACGTTCTCAGAGGAAGCAACATCGACGTCATCGTCGATGTTCCCAACGACAAGCTCCAAGACCTAGCCAACCCCGACACAGCCAACGATTGGGTCCAAAGGAACATAGTACCCTACCCCGACGTCAACTTCAAATACGTCGCCGTGGGCAACGAGGTTTACCCCGGAAACACCGGCACCGATTACGCCCTGACGGCCTTGCAAAACGTCCACGCCGCATTATCAGCGGCCAATAAGGGCGGAATTAAGGCCTCCACCGCCACCTTCTCCTTCGTGTTAGACAACACCTACCCACCAAATAACGGCGTGTTCAAGGATGAAGCCAAGAGCCTAATGGAACCCATCGTCCAATTCTTGGCACAAAACAACTTGCCCTTGCTGGCCAACATATACCCTTATTTTGGCCGAAACAGCGCGCCGCTGTCTTTCTCGTTATTCTCCGACACCCCACAGAACCCTGTCGGGTACCAAAACATGTTTGACGCGATGCTGGATTCCATGTACGCCGCAGTTGAAAAGGCCGGCGGTTCCAATGTCCAGATCGTCGTTTCCGAGAGCGGCTGGCCGTCGGACGGCGGCCAGGACGCGTCGCCGGAAAATGCTGCGACTTATTATCAGAATCTAATTCAGCATGTGAAGGGAAACCCTGGGACTCCAATGAAGCCTGGAATTGCAATTGAGACTTACCTCTTCGCCATGTTTGATGAAAATGAGAAAAATGGCGATGCAACTGAGCAGCATTTTGGACTGTTTAGCCCTGACCAGAGCCCAAAGTATCAGCTTAGCTTCAACTGAGCTCAAGTAATTATAGAATACTGAATAATAATATATTTCTATATTCAACATGTTCATTGCAACATGTTTAAACAATAAAGTTTTGTTTTTATATTCATGAATTGTCATTTAATTTCGATGATCTTATACAATATGCTTTTTTAGTTCTTCTTGGGTTCACACATTATTGTTATTGTTTAGATAGAAGATACCATCCTAATTCGTAATTTTCTATTAGAAAATGTTATTTAACCCTTCTAAATTTTTGTTATTACATAAGGGGTGTTTGGTTACTAGCTGATCAGTTAAAAATTAGCTGATTTGACTAGGTTTAGCTGTTTGACTCATCAATAAGCTATTTTGGAGTGTTTGGTTAAGGGCTGATTCCAATGGCTGATTGAGCAAATTAGCTAAAAATGGAAACGCTGGGGAATGCAGCGTTTCTTCCTCAGCTGATTGGAATTGATTATAAATGGACAAATTTATCCTTTCTAAACCTTCATCCCTGACATGCTCTCTTCAGCCTCTTCTTCATCTAACATCAAACACTCTTTCACCATACTCATCCGTCTTTGGTTCATCTCTGTTTCCCCACCCTTTCTCCACCCTCCATCAACGCCTTCTCCATCCACCGTCCTTCACGCCGGTCACCGCTGCTCGCGCTGCCGGAGTCATCATCATCCGGATTTAAAAAATAAAAAAAAAATAAAAAAAAAAAAAAAAAAAAACTACAACAATAAAAATGAAATACACTAACCCGATCCATCTTAATCTTCCTGCCATCTCCAATCACCAGATCTTCATCCTCTGCTTCTCGTCGTTTTCTTCGCGTTGATCTTCATCTCTGCTTCTCGTCTTTTTCTTGGATTGAGTTCTTGCGGCTTTCTTTGGAGTGATCTGGGGCAAAGTAAAAAATTGGGTAGGGATTTACTTTTTAAGTGGGTTCTGAGTAGATATTTGATATAATAATAATAATAATAATAATAATAATAATAATAATAATAATAATAATAATAATAATAATAATAATAATAATAATAAACGGGTTGTGGGTGTGGGGCTGTGGGTAGAATTTAATAATGATAATAATTATTATTATTATAATTATTATTATTTTACAGTAAAAATCATTTTAAATTTTAAATTATTAAAATTAAAAATAATTTAATAATATTTTATAAAATATAATAATTTAATAATAGTTAAATAAACTAAAATAACATAATACATTCATACCCTTAAATGTCATTTTACATGCAATAAGCTAATAGTAAACAGCTAATTTACCAAACACTTTTTTATAACCAGCTAATACAATCGGTTGGTCAAACCAGTTAACACAATCAGCTATTAACTATCATCTAACTCGATCAGCTATCAGCTACCAGCTATTAGCCATTTGCCAAACACCCCCATACTCCCATGATGTGACTTATATTTATTGAGTAACATGAATTGACTGACCCACGCACTTTTTTTAATTAAATACTAACTAATCCAATTAGATGTTGTCACATAGAAATTGGCAAGAATATTTTTAAGAGGGATGCCTAGCATTACTCTTTTATATTTATATATCAAATCAGTAGTTTTAAAGTAGGGATGAGTTTCTACCCATCGCTATATCGTGGACCAGGGCCCACAGTGCACTGTGAATCCTGGTTTAATACACATAATTTGACTTCATAATGTACAGAATTCATGTTCATAATACACATACACATAAACATGATATAATGAATATGAATTCTGTGCATTATGAACATGGATTTTGTACATTATGAATATGAATTCTGTGTATTATGTTAAGTGTTTATGTGTCTTTATTATATCGTGTTTATCTGTATGTGTATTTGTAATACCCACAACCTTATAAATAAAATATATATATATGTTTAGTAAATGAGGTCAACAAGTCAAAGCTTATTAAAATTTGATATTAGATAAAATTACTAAATTATCCTTCTCTACCCTTAAAGATTAAGGAATCCCTTGGTCTTGGAGAAAGATATCTTTTAAAAGAAGATAAGGAGAGTTGACTAGAGAGAGATAGGGGAAGGGAAGACCTTGAAGCTTGGATCTCCATCTTCTTCAAGCTTAGATCTCTAAGATATTGGGTATTCTAGGTGAGTTTAACCTCTATCTTTTACTCATTATGAGTTGGGTTTATCTTTGGAGCCCTAAGATTGATATTTGAAAATATTAGGGATTTTGACAAGGAGTATTTGGGCAAGCTAAATAGCTAAGATTTGGATGTTTTAGGTAAGTGTTTATTTCTCTCAAAACTATTTTTACCCTATACTATAAATTAAACTTGTGATTTGAGTTGTATATTGAAATTTTGAGCTGCGTTTTTGGACTGGAATTGTTGTGAACTGTGTTTCCGGACAGGAATTATTTACTTATATAATCTGGACTGGAATAGTCACCAAGTGTTGAAATGGTAGAATGGCTTGTGGTTGTTGTGTAGGTAGCAGTAGGTTGTGGGTTCCACTCTGCCTGCTAGCATACCTTATGTTTATTTTTCTATATGTATTACATGCTTATAAAATGTATTATTTGTTTAAAGAGAGAATTGAACTCTTAACCTTATGCTTATATTAACTTAAGTTCTTCCAACTAAGCCATTTCAATTCCTTTGAAATTACTTTGGCTTAATAAACTATTCTATGCTTTTTAAAGAGTTATGTACTAAGAAAATTATTATTTTGAGAATGGAAAATAACTTGCATATTTCGTAGTTTGATAAACTTATTATCTATTTTGGAAATATGTACTTTGTTATGTGACTTTAAGGAAATGATTTTTGCTACATCGGGCTATTTGATTATAAGAACTATTTCGAGTGTTTGATCAAACTCATGAGGCAACCTACATTTTGTTGTTTGTTTTGTTTGGCTTGGAACGTTCCTAAATGCTCATTCCGAATCGTCGAGCTTGACTCATTCCAAATCGTCGAGTCTTTTGAATTATTTGTTGGAACGTTCCATCCGGCTCATTCTGAATCGTCGAGCCTGACTCATTCCGAATCGTCGAGTCTTTTTGGACCATTATATCGATAATGGCATGTGCCACAGAATATAATGGTGGTTGTAGGTTGCCAATGGGTCATATGTTAAGGAATGAATTGTGCTTTTGAAAGTATTGTGTTATGAAATATTGTTGATTGTTGATGCCCATGTAGCTAAAGTTTCTTGTTTTGTGAACTCATGTATTGTATGATGGAGTATATTATGACTTCGATATGGTTTAAAGATCAAGTTTTGCATCTAGTTATTACTCTAAAGCTTTTTGTATATTATCGGGGTTACTTGATCCGGGGTTGAGAGGAGTACCACTTACTGGGCATTAGCTCATCATTATTTGTATTTGTTTTTCCTCATGTTTCAGAGTAGTTAAGGACATGTGAATAGCACGAGCACAAGTGGTGGGGTCTCGAAGGTGACTTTTGGAAACTAGGAGACTTAGTCCTACTATTGGAGCTTATCACAGATTTTTGTTTCTTTTGGATTTTCCCGTTGACCCTTTGTATTTTGGTAAACCATTGTGCTTGGTTTTGGTGCTTGTAATGCATTTTGTTATGCTAGTCTTGATTGTAAATATTTAACAGTGGTGATTTGGTGAGTTTTTGGGAAGAACTAGTTGTTTTTATTGGTCATAAAAGTGAGGAATTATTATGTATTAAAGTGTTGTTATGAAGGTTCCGAGAGGTATGTATGGCTAGGCTTCGTATTGTTACAGGCTTTCGTGTAGCGATACGGCCGGGTCATGTCCTAGAAGCGGGGCGTGACAGTATTATGAACATAAGTTATGTATATTATAGATATAAATTTTGTACATTATAAAGTCAAATTTGTGTATTAGACCGGGGTCCACAGTACCCCGGTCCACGATATAAATTGCCAGTTTCTACTTGCCATTTAGTGTTGGGCACTAAAGACCAGCTGATAGTCTCTTTCTAGTTAGGGAGGCAGTAGATGAAAGCCTCTTCAGTAAACTCTTTCCGCTTCCGTCGTGGCATGAACTAATTTTTTCGCTTCGATTCTGTCTGTCTTCGCTCCTCTCCTGTCGAGTGGCTTACGCTCCTACTCCTCCTCCTTCTGCTCATGAATCCTCATTGGTCTTCCATGGCACCGAAAATGTATCAGGGTTCAAGTGATTCGCCGAAGCGTCATAGGCCGTACGCAGAAGAGAGAGAATCCGTCAGTCTTTAGAGTGCAGAGGGGACTGACTTTCCACTTAGTTTAGGCAACTTCTTGAAACGTGCCAAGCTGAAAAGAGGGCTAGGCCAGAACAGAAGTGGCTGGGTGTCAAGCTCTTCCTTCCATAGATAGAGATAGGTGGTATTCCCGGATCACGCGCTTTGCTTACCGCTTACAAAATATCTATCTACGGTGCTTACTTCGCCTTCGAGGAAGCGCTTTGCTGCTAGTTTGCTACTAACAAATTCTTTCTTAAAGTCAAAGGGGACCTCAACCATTATAGCAAGGAAAAGTTTGATTCAGAGGGAGAAAAAAAGACAAAAATTGAAAATGAAATATCATTTGATTTGTCGATCCTCAAAAAAAAAAAGTCTACGGCGAAGGAGACAAGGGTGAGGCACCGAACATGTTCTACCCTCAACCTCCATCCGTCATTAGTAATCTAAATTGGTTACGTTGCTATAGTTACTTTGCATGTTTTAGTATTCTACCAAAAGAGTAAGAAAATGAGGCAAGAAGATTTGATCTCTTGAAGTCAATTCAATGGGTCAAATTCAGACTTGAGAAGGATGGATTAATGAATTTAAAACTCTATAATCAAAATGAGTCATGTTTCTTCACCCAAAAAAAAAAAAAAAAAAAAAAAAAAAAAAAAAAAAAAAAGGGTCATGTTTAGGTGTGAGACTACAACACAAGATAGACAGGTTATTATTTCTCGGGAAAATGACTTAAATGTGTAAGTAGGCATATGTAATTCTAAAAAGGAATAAGGTTCAAATTGGCCACTGAACGTAACCTGAAAATGCAATTAGGTCACTGAGCGAAAAAATGCAATTAGGTCACTAAACACTCCAAATGTATGCAATTTCACCTGATAGCAGGTTACCATCAATTTTAGTAGGTTACCTTCTTACGTGGTAGCTGAGTTGGTATTTTTAATAATTTTTAAATAATTTTTAATAAATTTTAATAATAATTTTTTTTAACAAAAAAAAAAAAAAAAAAAAAAACGACGGGGTCGGCCACCCCCCCCCCCCCCGCCCTTCCTTCGTCTCCGGCGAAGACGAAGGAGGGGGAAGGCGGGTCACCCTGTCGTTTTATTTTTATTTTTTTTTCAATTTTTAAAAAAATTTATTATTAAAAATTATTAAAAATGCCAACTCAGCTACCACGTAAGCAGGTAACCTGCTAAAATTGACAATAACCTGCTATCCGGTGAAATTGCATACATTTGGAGTGTTTAGTGGCCTAATTGCACTTTTTTAGTTTTCAATGGCCTAATTGCACTTTTTTTTCCGTTCAGTGGTCTAATTGCATTTTCAGGTTACATTCAGTGGTCAATTCGAGCGTTATTCCTTCTAAAAATATGAAGTTGCTGGGGATTGACCGAAAATATGAAAAACAAGTTTGAGAAATGCATTTTATCACATTTGCGGTCAAACATGAAACGCAAAATATGAAAAACATGTTCTTGAGAAACGCAATCCCACTTGCGTTTCTTTTTTTTTTTTCTTTTTTTTTTTTTTTTTTGTCTTCTCCGGCGAAGACCAGCAAGAAGCACAGGAAGAAGATAAGATAGCACCAGGAAAAAAAAAGAGTCCACTTGCGTTTCATGTTTGACCGGAAATGTGATAGAACGCATTTTCCAAACGTGTTTTTCATATTTTTGTCCAATCCCTAGCAGCGCCTACTTACACATTTCAGTCATTTTTCCTTATTTCTCAGCTTTAGTTAGGCATGACAATAATGAAATTGAGGTAGATTATGGTTATTATATTCATTATCATCGCATCAAAGTCTCCCCGCATACTGAGTACTCAACCAATTTAAGACCACATTGCTCCAAAACTCAAGCCTTCATTCTTGGTTAGTTTTACATTTTTAAATATAAGTATTACATTTTTATATTGACTCTACCCATTTTACGGATAAGGATCCATAAGAGAGTTTGACATGAGAGCACTCCAACTCAGTTGTGGGGTCTAACTTTTTTTTTTTAATAATTACTTAGCAGTATATGTCATGTTTTGATGGCAAGAGATTAGACTTGACTTTCAAACTTTTCATTGTAATTATTATAAAATATGTCAAATTTTGTGATACTTGATGAAATTTTTATTAATGTCCACAATCTTTTTAATGCTTGATTGCTTCAACTAGCTAGAAAGATAATGAAAAAATATAAACCCTTAAATTTGTTAAAATTATACGATTAACCTATTTAACACGTTACCAAAAGGTAATTAGTCAACTTTACTTACATGAAATCTTACGTGAAATCCTATTCAGAAAAATAAAAATAAAAAATAAAAAAAACCTTAAACTGGCCATTGACTTCTCCCGATCTGACCATGCCACTTATTGAGGAGAATCATTGTATTAGGAGGTCGTTGCTATTATTATGTAATTGTTATACTTTGTAGTATAAAAGTCAAACCCCTATGAGAGTAGGAGGACACGCTCTAAAACTACTTGTACTCAAACTCTGAAGCAATACAATTTTGTTTACTTATAAACATACCCGGTAAGATAATTATGGTCATCAAGCACACAACAAATAAACTAAAATGTTTGAGCGATATCATGGTTGCAACGCCGATTAATCGGCGTCTAGGCGCTAAGCGGCCGCCGGCCACAGCGAGGAAGGCTGGAATCAGTTTCCTCCGCGGTCGGCCGAATAATTTTTAAAAAAAAATTTCAAATCGCTTATTTTTCGAAGGTGGTTTGGCCCTCTAATTTCTCCAAAAAAATGCTTCTTTTGCTCTTAATTTTAATTTTTTTTATGTATTTAGATGGTTTCAACAATATTCAAAACGCTTTTACAGCCACTTACGTAAATAATTTGTAAGAAAAAACTGGAGGAACCTTATGTGTTATTAGTGAATTTCACAATTTTTAATTTTTTATTTTTTTTATTTTTTAAAAAATATAAAATAATTAAAAAAAATTAAAAAAATCGAGGCGCCTAACGTGTTTTGCAACTTTGAGCGAATGACTAACGTTGATTCGCTATTATAATTGAATTATCAATTTGTTATTGAGGACAAAATATATGCTAAGTTACCTATAATCTCATAAAAAGGAGTTATATATATATATATATATATATATATATATATATATATATATATATATATATATATATATATATATATATATATATATATATATATATATATATATATATATATATATATATAAGTAATTCAGTTGGTTCTAACATAATCTTAAGTGCAACATTCCATTGAAATTGCAGAAGCATTATTGTCAACCAGCCATGGGTGTGTAATGGATGAGAGTGATTCATAGACTTGAAGCATTGTTGGCCTTTGATTAGGCATGAACTTCACACAACTCTTCCCAATTTCAAGGAATTGTGAGATAGAATCATCAAATCCTGCATGTGTTAGCACTTCATCTATCTGGAGTGGACTAGCAGCTGTTGTGTAGCTACCGAAAATGAGATCAGTGGAGCAGCTCAATTCATAAGCTTCCTTTCTGGTTATAAGCTGAAGAAGCACAATTCCAAAGCAGTACACATCTTTGGTGTAAGGGCTGAAATTATTGTCTCCATATTCTTCCCAGCTAGAAGAAGCGGTGTCGTTGGGATTCGTGACCGTTGCTTCCCAGAATTTCGATATTCTTGGCTTGAAACTCTGATCCATCAGAATGCATTTCGAGCAGAGGCCATTATGCACCACGTTTAAGCGACAAGCGTAATGAAGCCACGACAGGGCTTTAGCTACACCAACTGCAATCTTCATCCTCAGAGGCCATGTCAAGACTTTTGCCCTGTCTTCTGTAGAGTGTAGCCAGTCATGCAGGCTGCCATTGGGCATGTACTTGTAGACCAGAAGTTTTGCTTTTCCTTGGGAGCAAAAACCTATGAGGGGGACCAGATTTTGGTGGCGTAGTCTGCCCAAAGTCATGATCTCAGAGGCGAACTCCTCATCCAAATTCTCTGTCTCGTGGAGCCTTTTGATGGCAAGAAGCCATCCGTTTGGGGGTGTTGCCTTGTACACTTTCCCTAGAGTTCCACACCCAATAATGTTGTCTTGGCTAAAATTGGATGTTGCATTTGCCATCTCCATAAAACTCATTCTGCTCACAAATTTCTCTAGCTTCGCAATCTGCTTCATAAATTAAATTACAACCAATCATTGTTGCATCCATACAGTTGAATTATAACAAAAGGAAAATGCATGCTTCCATCTCTACAAGAACTAACCACTTGTCTAGGTAACTCCAATCACGATGGATAAGGATACAAACATGTAACTACAAGGTCACTAGTTTAAATCTCACCCTTCTTAGTTTAAATTGGTTAGTCAGGCGGGTCGGTTAGGTTATGGATAATCTAGACTGATTTATCTCCTTATGGTCATTAATTTGGGCAAATGTTTTGTTTAACGAAAAGAAACGGCATCCGTTTCCTGCCGTTCCGCACCCTTCCGCAAAATGTAGATCTATTATTCAGTTTCATTTTGCATATACTACAGTTTCAGTTCAACACAACTACAGTTTCATTTCGATATAACTACAGTTTCATTCAATATTTATAGACTCAAATATGTAAAAATGTTATTTAATTTTATTTTATATACACTATAGTTCTATTAAAACACAACTACATGATCATTTTGATATAATTACAGCTTCATTATACAATATACACTTAAATATGTGAAATGTTATTCAGTTTCATTTTGTATATACTGCAGTTTAATTTCACCACAACTATAGTATCATTTTGATATAACTGCAGTTTCATTCGATAATATAAACATAATACGTGAGGCAGTGCCGGTTTAGATATACTGTAGTGTTAGTTGGTAATTAACATACAAAAGAGTGCGCGCTCCGTTTCTTTACTTAAAGAAACGGCGCCGTTTTGACCGTGATGCACGTGCACCGCGTTCCATGATATAACGACCCATTAATTTGCTGACTAGGATCATAATGCAAGATTTACCCAATGCACACCCTCTAATAGTAGCTCTAACCACGCATTAGTTTTTCTATGTTTTAATATCTTTTTTATTGAGAAAATTACACTTTTCGTCCCTAAGTTATACGGTAATTGTAGAATTCGTCCCTAATTGTTGATGGTGCTCACTTTTTGTCCCTAAGCTATTATTGGCGTTGCACTTTTCGTCTCTTTACTAACAAAACATTAGAGATTAAATTTGAAACGTTAGTATAGCTTAGGGATGAAAAGTGAACTCGAAAAGTTAATAAAATGACAAAAAGTGCAACGGCTTAGGGGTGAAAAGTGAATACGATCAATAATTAGGGACGAATTCTACAATTATGTACCTTATAACTTAGGGACGAAAAGTGCAATTTTTTTTTTTCTTTTTTTTTTTTTTTTTCAAATCTCAACCTATTAGGGAGTGACAAAAAATGATCTGATTTTTGTATGGACATCTAGTATTGTCGATAATTAAAATACAGCTAAATTCCAATTGTTATACCATGGACCAGGGTCCACCTTACATTGTGGATCCAAAATGACATTTGAATTATGTGCATGTAGTTAACATATGTATTTTCAGTTAATAAATTATGTGTCTACTACAATTAACATATATATTATATGTATGCAATTAACATATTATGTACTTGCACTTAATATATTATGTATATACAGTTAACCTATTATGTACCTTTAATTTATTTATAAGTACATAACATACATGTTGCAGACTCATAACATGTTAACTGCATATACATAATCTAAACATCATTTATCGCTAATTAATTCTTACCTTGTCTTGGTTGCCAATATCTTCTTGCGCAGGACATACACTTATGATGCCGTTCACCTTCATCAGTTTCTTGCCAAAAAGAATCTTGTTTATAGCTGCGTAAGGAAATCCAAAGAGGCAAATATATAAAGCCAGCAACACAAAGATGGCCCAACCTGTAGCGAAGCCACTGATGAAGAAATCTCGATCACTGTGGCGGCCTTTCGCGGCATGTGCTGGGCACGGCCGCAAGGGACCTCCGCAAAGTCCTTCATTCTTTTCGTAAATCTCTGCCGGAATGTTTCCAGAAAACGTTGGAACTGGCCCCGTCAAACTATTGTTTGAAACACTGAACACCTTAATGCGACCAAACAAACCAAATTCAGGCGGAATTTGGCCTGTCAGCTGATTATCGTTTAACTTGAGAACATTTAGGTACTCGCAGTTTGCCAAACTAGCAGGAATCTCACCGGAGAATCGGTTTGAAGACAGATCCAACGTTGTAATTCTGCTGATGATGTTTCCGACATCGGAAGGTATGGTTCCGTATAGTTGGTTAGCTGAAAGATCCAAACCCGTTAAGCTTGAACATCCTTGAATGCCCAGAGGGAATGGCCCTCTAAGCCCCATGTCAGAGAGTTGGATATTTAGCACTTTATTCTCATCGGCATGCCAGCAATAAACTCCTACGAACTTGCAGATAAATCCTTCAGTCTGGTTGGTAAAGTCCCAACTTTGAAGGTAACCCAAAGGATCCTCCAACGAGTCTTTTAACGATCTCAAGCAATCGATGTCACTCTGCAACGCATGGATTCCACCACAGTGAAGTGCAAGAAGAAGAAGAAGAAGAAGAAGACATTTGACACCACAGGGATACATTATTATTAACTAATTTCAAGCTGATCTTCTTCCTCATAAAATATATATTTAAGTTTAGGATGACCCAAATTCTCTAGCATTCCCATTGAATTGTTTCAGTAATTTGATTAAGTCAAGAACGCGTTTATTTTGTAAAAAGACGAGTCATCCCTATCATTGTCTATAGTATAGGACTCTTTTCTTAGCAACATCCTTGGAGACTCTAGCTTTGCTTCCTGCTTTAAAGTTTGGAGGTATAAAGTCTATTCATATATTACAATGTTAACCAATATTGGAACCATGGTCCTAAATGGCATAGTTTATCATAATTGAAAATAAGTGAGTATTACATTGGGGTTACAGTACCGGGTTCGAATCTGTGATTTCTCATTTGAAAGAACCACGGAAGTGCCACGCGAAGTATGTAGTATCAATAGAATAAGGGTAAAATAGTGGTTGTTTTTTTTTTTTTGAATGCTACTAGCTCTATTACATTGTAGTATCTATTCATATACTTTCTCAACCTACTGAAACACAAAGAGCTAATAACGCCCAACCTACTGAAACACAAAGAGCTAATAACGCCTACACTGAGGCTCAAACTCACAACCTTCCAAATAGAAGCCCAACTCGGATACCATTGGACCACATAGTCCTGGTTTGGACATGGTTGTTTAAGTCAACACAACCGTCATTTATACCAGGAAAAGCTCAACAAACCCCCTAAATATTCGGCTGGCTAGTGGAACATGTCAAGTCCCACGGGATGGGTTGTACGACCTAGTTTAAGTCCACCATTCCAGACCAAGAGATGGATTCGATACAAGAATGGCTAGTTGCTTGCGACTAGCTTTCGAGGCTGGCCCATGTTGACTTCTTGGGTCTGGGTCATCTCATGGAGCCCTGGGTTGTCATTTTTGTACCGTTTTCAATATCTCCATAAGTTATAGTGTACAAAACGATATAAATTTATGATCCTAAAAAAAAAACTCTTACAAAAATATGTGATAAATATGGATTAATTTTTCCTCCTTTTTTTTTTGGGATAAAATCCAAATCCAAATTTAAATTTATTGTGTTAGAAAGAGTATATACCTTCCAAATTACACTTTATACCTCTAGCTGTATTCCTATTAGTCTACTACAATTTGCTTCACGCAAAGGGTGTATATATGAAAATTCCTAAAATCTAATTTGTTTTTATTATGGATTCCATAAAAATTAGTAAACCATAGAAGTTAATGCATACGACAATTTGATTTAGGGCGGTCAAGTGTGTAAATTTGAAAATTCCTAAAAGTCTAATTTGTTTTTATTATGGATTCCAGGAAAAGAAAAAAAATCACTAGGCATTAATTGATTGTAACTTTGTAAGTATCTAGACTAAAAGTCTAATTTGTTTTTATTAGAGAAAATTTTATTTTTAGTCATTTACTATTGTGATATTGTCACATTTAGTCATATTCTTTTAATCTTGTCATATTACATCAATGACTTTGAGCAACTTTCACTTTTAGTCCTTGACTATTGTAGCATTATTGACTTTTAGATGTTTAGTAGGGGCATATTGACTCTTTATGCTTTAATAGGTTGAGTAAGTAGCTATAAACAGATACTACATTGTTACAAAGTCAATAGTACTCAAAAAAAATCCTCTAATAATTTGGTAAATCAAAATAAATTTTTAATTTTAGCAAAATATATATATAAGTAATTGATTGGAACAATCACTTTCAACTAGACCTGGCAATTCGTGTATACGGGTTCGTTAACGGGTCGACACGATAATGACACGAACACGATAAGACTAAACACGGACACGACACGTTAAGGTTAACGGGTTCAAATTTCTAACACGAACGCGCACACGATTTGTTAACGGGTTAAACGGGTTGACACGATAGACACGTTTAATTAACATGTTTCGGGTCGTGTCGATACGATATGACACGAAACCTATATATTTAAACCAGCCAAACCTATTAATATATTTTAAAAACTAAAATTTAAAGTTAATGTAAGTGTAAAATAATTTACACAATATTCGCTATTTTATTTATTAGTCTCATTAGCTTTAAATTAAATTAGTGTTGTTAGATTTATTTCTTTTATGGACCATGTGATTACAAAATAAGTGGCTAGCATGCATTGGTGAATAAAGTCTATGATGAAGCCTTCAAAGAAAGATGTGTGGCTGTGACTTATTCGAACAGTGAAAACAAGGAAAGGGGCTACAATTAAGGATCAAATAAAGGGACTCATGAAGTACTATAAAAGAGTACTATTCGAATGAAGACACTGCTAATCTGATTATTACAAATTTGAGAGAGTTATCCTGATTTACTAAGATATTGATTTTTAATGTGATTTATTATTTAATTCCTAAGAGTATTTAATCTGTACTACATGATCAGTACGTGGTACTGCTGAAACAACTTGTGAAGATTGTTCGGGTATTCGTGTGTCAGTCCTGGATAGGTGTTAGAAAGAGTGGTAATGGTAAAGGCTGGAGGCCGTCTTCATTTACCTCTTGTAATACTCCTTTTGGTGAACATCTATAGTGGATTGGGCAGACGTGGGTTGCCCCGCAGACGTAGGAGAAGGAGCTCCGAACTGCGTAACAATTCTTTGTGTTTTTAATTATTTTATGCTTTCTGCAGTTATTATTTATACTTGCTTAAACGAGTTTAAATCAATTAACTAAATTGGTGCATATCTTAATTAACAAGTAAAAACACATAGCTTTTATTTTACAAGTGTCACGGTGCAATTTCAATTGGTATCAGAGCTTGTAGACTTAATCTATTAGTCTATCGATCTGGCAAATCCGTGCATCTTGAATTCTTTTCTTCAGCGGCTATTTTTATTTATCTGTTTATTACTTATTTGTTTGATCTCACGGGGTGTTAAGTGTTACAGAATCGATCGTACTAAAGTCATTCCCTAGTTGACCGGCGACAACTACGCATATTGGAAGGCTCGCACCTGTACTCATCTGAAAGCTCAAGGTGAAGTTGTGTGGCGGTCTATGGTGGCAGGTTGGACCCATCCCACCAAACTCAGTTCCAGCACTGACGGAACAGAAATAGCTAAGCCTGAGACTGAGTGGACTCAAACAGAGATAACCAATGCAGGAAACAATGATAAGGCTTTAGACACAATTTATTCTCTTATGCATGAAAGCCAGTTCTCAATTGTTGCAGGTATTCCTTCAGCTAAAGGTGCTTGGGAGGCTCTTGAGTCTACTTACGAAGGGACGACATCGGTAAAACAGTCAAAACTACAACTGGTCCAGTCAGAATTCGAAGAGCTTCGCATGAACAAGGATGAGTCAATCATCGAATTTCACACACGTGTACAGGATCTGGCAAATCGTGCTATGGTCCTTGGTGAACCATTCTCGCAAGCAAAGCTTGTTAAGAAAATACTGAGATCCTTACCCCCGAGGTTCAAAATGAAAGTCACGGCTATTCAGGAACACGACGGCTGGGAGAACAAAACTGTTACTCAATTAATGGGAAATCTTAGAACCTATTAAATGGAAATTTTAACTGATCACACAAAAACGAAAAAACAAAAAAAATATAGCTTTTGCCGCTGAAGAAAATAATGTTGTATCCGATTCAGATGAAACTAGTGATGATACAGTTGCGTTCTTGACTAAACAGTTTTCCAAAATTTTGAAACAGGTATCCAAAAACACACGCAACAGAAATTCACAAAAGGGAGCAACGTCGTTCAAAACTGCGCCTAGGACAGGGGCGTCAAACTTCAAACAGTCTATCTCACGTCCAGGACAGTCCAAAGAAAGGTCCAACAATAAAGGAATCAAGTGTTATGAGTGCGAGGGCTTTGGACATGTACAAGCTGAGTGTGCCACCTATCTTCGACGCAAAAAATCTATGTCATCCATTACCTGGAGTGATGACGAGCCTGACGTTGAAACAACTGGATCGGATGTCAAAGAAATCTCGGGTAACTTTGTTGCATTTACGGCTCGTGTTACTGGCTGTTCAGAATTCGTTGAAGAAGCTGACTTAGAGGGTGGTGAATATGTCTCCGCAGAAGACTTAGAACTAAATACTTTATCTTTTGAAGCTGAGTTTAATAAGTTGTATCCCAAATGGGAAGCCCTACGAAAAGTAAACTGCAAATTAGCTAGTGAGATAGAGATTGTAACCAAGGCTAGTAAAGTATATCAAACTCAAGTAGCATATAGGAATGTTCTACTTAAAGAAGCAGCTGACCGAGAAGAAAAACTACAAAACAAAGTACAAACTAGCAATGTACTATTGAAGGAGGCAGCCGACCGAGAAGAAAAACTCCATCAAGAAGTACAGACCTTGAAACAGGAGCTCAGCACCTACAAAAGACAAATCCAAATGATGGATACCACTTCAACACTTGATAAGATTCTTGATTCCGGCAGAAAATCTTCTGCAAAATTTGGTTTGGGCTTCACTTGAAGTAACTCCAAAGATAAGACCGTATTTGTCAAAGCATCCGGATCTGATCCAAATGACATTCCTGAATCCAGCACTATGAAACACCCCTATGGTAAAGTAAGCGAAAATAAGATTCATTATAAACTATATAATCCTGTTTGCCACTATTGCAGGTTACGCGGTCATACCAGACCTGAATGCTACTATTTCTACAAGGATCAAAGAATCGAGAAGTTCAGGCACAAGAACATACAACCTTTCACAAAACAAATTTGGGTTAAAAAGACTGATTATATATCGTTTGTTTCGTTTCACTCTAAAAGTGCAGGAAGAGAAGAGAAATGGTATTTTGACAGCGGGTGTTCCCGTCACATGACAGGAAATGTTAAATTCCTGAACAACGTAAATACCATTAAAGGTGAAGTTACCTTTGGTGACGGTGTCAAAGGTCAGGTGACTGGTGTAGGCAATCTTACTGTCTAATTTCCTCGCGCAGGTAAATTTTTTTTTTCTTTCATTTTTTTTAACAGTTAATTTGTTTTTTCTACATGAGTGTTAATGCAGGGATAACAGGGTGGTTCGGCTAATTGTTCACATCCTCAGATGTTCGATTTTTTTTATATACTCCCATCTTCTTTTTTTTTGTGTTACATATAGAAGACTAATTCAATACAAACACATATTCTCTCTCGTACTCCTACTCAATAGCCTACATTATCACCTAAGTCTTTTACCCTTCCTATCACTACACGGCTTTTTAGAATCCATCCCCTCACAATTAATTTTTTTCTCTCTTCCCTTGCCTCCACTACGCCTAAAGCCGAGATCATCATCTACCTCATCTCTCTCAATCCATCCGTTTCCACCATTGTTGCTTCTTGAAACCTTCTCAAATGGAAAATCCTTTTCTCATCTTTGTTTCACCTTCTGAAAGGCACACGCTATTTCATCAAATCATAGATGCCGAATCTCCTATTTCACCAGAAGCTACCGATCGTGTTCTTGCCACCATCAAGCAACATTCTTCCCTTCTAGAAGGACTCACGGACAAGGAAAAACGACAACTGCTTGCACTTGCCCGCCACATCTCCGTCGCACCATTCCCCATTCCGGCCGAGACATCAGCCGCGACTGTCGTACCGGAGCCACTACCAGCGACAGTCTCTCTATCTCCATCTAACCCTGTGGTATCTCCCTTGTCTCTCTCTCTCTCTCCTCTAGAACATGCTTTGTCTACTTCTCGAAAAATTGATTTCAATGTCTCCTTACCTGAGCTATTTGTATCTTCTGTGCCTAGTAGTTCCATAAATGTGCGTTCTTTACCTTTACCTAATGACCCTTATTATCCGGCCTCTCTCTACTTGTCCAGCAGTCCCACACCTTTGGTTGCTTTCTCTGATTTTGTGAGTTCACTGCCGTCGAATTTCTCCATTGGAAATATTGCACAACATTTATCTGCTCATGTTTTGGCTATGTCATGCTCTGCCTTCTCTATACCCATACACATTCCTGCCTCACTGTCCAAAGTCGAACATGCACCTCTGTCCGTGTCACCTACTCAGGACTCTGTCCCACTTATTACTGTACCTCTGTCTAAAACTTCCCGAAAGGGAAAGGAGAAACTGTCTGTTTCAGGTACTGCAGAAAAGAGGAAGGTGTCTCATTTAGATGATATGGAAACTCAATCTGACCGTATGCATCAAAGGAGGGGTTCCACTCTTCCACCCAGACTCACTCGGTCACGAGCCCTCACTAAATCACCAACTGTACTAGTTCCATCCGGCTCAAAATCAAAGGGGTCCCGCAAAACTTACGAAGGAAGAAGCTTTAACGAAGAACAATTCCTCAGTACTTTGAAGGCTACAAACACTCGGGAAGTTAGTACACACTCTAACACTCCTCCTTTAATTGGTATTACCTCAATACCCGAGTTTGAGAATCCTAATGTGTTACCTTTTTACTGGCAACCTTCTTTCGCAGTCTTCATTTGCCATTTATATTTTTTTAATTTTTTTTCTCTGTTTTAAATGTGCCTAAGATGAATTTTGTCTTTTATTTTATGTGAGTGGCTTTAAAATTGGACATGAATTATTCATTCCAACTTCTACATGTGTGTATCTCTGAATTTATTCACACATCAGGTACATTTGATCATTTTGGATTCGTTCTCTTTACTTGTTCGTTTAATTTTTATCTTTAAAGTGTTCGTTTAATTTGCCTGGGTTACTCTTTATGTTTGGTTATTAGATGTTTCTGTATGTTCACTACATGTCCTTTTTACATTTAATTTGCTTGGGTTACTCTTTAAAGTGCCCGTTTAATGTGCATGGATTAAAGTGTTCCTTTTTGTTCATTTAATTTGGTGCAATTTGATTAATGTGTTTATTCTCTTGTGTTATTTTATGTTTATGTGATTGTGGTTTGTTTGGTCCGGTCATGACCGTATTTGTGTTTATTCATGTGTTTCCCGCGCTATCTGTGCCTCAATTATTTATTTGTGTGTTTTCCGTGATATCTGGCCTGAATATGTGCCTAAATTTGGTTCATATGTGTCTGTGTCTGAATTTGACTTATTTTGAATCTTTGGCTTGCTTTACATGAATGTGCTTACTGTTTTATACTTTTATTTGATAATTTGTTTGACTCGAATTGAGAATTGAAAATTCCTGAATTTTTTTCTTATGTGTTTTGCTGAGTTGTTTGCAAGTTGCGTGTGCATGGCTCTAGGGCTCTCATTTTTTAAAAAAATCTTCTGCAGGTTCAAACAAAGCAAATAACTTATTGGAGTCCCAATTACAGCTTCAAGCTAATGTGAAATTCTTGGCAAAGGAAACAATCACGATGTACATTTTGAGGGGGAGTTCTTCTTAATCTCTTATGAACAAATTTAATTTGTGTATTTATTGGGTCTTTTCGGTTATATTGGACTTCTTGGGTATATATGGATTTTCTTACTGGACTCTATCTGTTTTTGGATTATCTCGTTGGGTTATCGTTTTATTTGGCTTATCATAATCTCTGGGGTCTCATTTTATAATCATCACCTTATTTGGATTATTCTTGGATTATCTACTTGATGAGATTATTTCTGAAGAATATTTTGGATGGGATTGCTTATAAGGCTTTATCTTCTTGGTATATGATATCTGATACTGATGATGCTGATCATGGCTCAGTTTCGGGCACCCCGTCTGCACGGTAAATCTAATCCACTATTATGATGTTCACCTTCCTTTGTCATTTATGGAGTAAGGGGGAGTATTACGGAGTATTATGGTAACTTTTGGAGATTTTGGAATCTTTTGGATTATTATGGTATCTTTTGGACGTATTGGATCAGTATGGAATTTTTGGTAAGGACTATGATGGAATTTTTGGTAGTTTGGCAGTGGTTACATTTGTTTGGTTGTTTTTTGGATTTCATTATGGAAATAATAGAACTATATGTGTTAGGGGGAGTAGTAGTTTTGTTTGGTGCATCTAAACAAGTTGAATGGATGTTTTGGCTTATGCTACTCTCACATGAAGAAGTTATTATATGATGTGGTATGCTATGAATTCAATGCTTCTGTGTGTGATCCAAGACTTGAAGAATTCCAATCAGGTACTTTATTCACAAATGGTCCAAAAAGAACTTAAGTTGTTATTTTTTATTTTATATCTTTGTGTCTTGTTAAGTACCTATACTAAGGGCTATAAATAAAATTAAATTGATTCTTGCCCAAAGTATTTGATACTCAAGTTTTTCCAAATAAAATGCCAAAGGGGGAGATTGTAAGTGTAAAATAATTTACACAATATTGGTTATTTTATTTATTAGTCTCATTAGCTTTAAATTAAATTAGTGTTGTTAGATTTATTTCTTTTATGGACCATGTGATTACAAAATAAGTGGCTAGCATGCATTGGTGAATAAAGTCTATGATGAAGCCTTCAAAGAAAGATGTGTGGCTGTGACTTATTCGAACAGTGAAAGCAAGGAAAGGGGCTACAATTAAGGATCAAATAAAGGGACTCATGAAGTACTATAAAAGAGAACTATTCGAATGAAGACACTGCTAATCTGATTATTACAAATTTGAGAGAGTTATCCTGATTTACTAAGATATTGATTTTTAATGTGATTTATTATTTAATTCCTAAGAGTATTTAATCTGTACTACATGATCAGTACGTGGTACTGCTGAAACAACTTGTGAAGATTGTTCGGGCATTCGTGTGTCAGTCCTGGATAGGTGTTAGAAAGAGTGGTAATGGTAAAGGCTGGAGGCCGTCTTCATTTACCTCTTGTAATACTCCTTTTGGTGAACATCTATAGTGGATTGGGCAGACGTGGGTTGCCCCGCAGACGTAGGAGAAGGAGCTCCGAACTGCGTAACAATTCTTTGTGTTTTTAATTATTTTATGCTTTCTGCAGTTATTATTTATACTTGCTTAAACGAGTTTAAATTAATTAACTAAATTGGTGCATATCTTAATTAACAAGTAAAAACACATAGCTTTTATTTTACAAGTGTCACGGTGCAATTTCAGTTAAGTTATTAAAAAAAAAATAATAATAAACCTACAATTCAATCCATAAAACAAACTAAAAAAGTATTCAACTTATAACATTCATAAAATGATAAAATAACATCTAAAAATCATAATTAAAGAAGTCCATGCTAGTTTTTAGAATAAAATTAAACACAATAAAAATTCAAATTTCAGATTGTTTAACATCAATAATTGGTGTAGGATCTTGGCCTAATGTAGTAAATTCATCCTTAGTCATGCTCATAATATCTTTTGTAATCTCATTCATTACAATGGTTATTACCGAAATGACAATGGTTCTTAGCGGGTTATAAACAGATTAGTGTTAACGGGTTCGTGTAAACGGGTTAACATGATAATATTAACGTGTTAAACGGGTTCTTAACATGTTTAACAGGTTGACCCACGAAACATAACAGGTCATTAACGGGTCAACCCGTTAATGACCCGGGACACGTTAAGGCTAAACACTAACCCGTTATTTTCGTGTCGTGTTAACGGGTCGTATCCATAATTATCAGGTCTACTTTCAACATAATTAAATAGAAAAAATTGTATATAGCAATAATTTATGGAATGAGTTTACAATTTAGGTATAATTAATAACTAAAATGTCATTTTTTCTTGAATAAATTTAGTAGTTTCTCAATCACTCGGGAAAAAGAATTCTACCTCCCCTAGATGAGATATTCACAGGCTACCAAACGCCTTATAAAGGTGAAGAAGACAACGGAACATTGACTCTGCTCCTAAGGAGGAGTGTATTCAATCAAGACTTATATAAACTTTTAAAGACTTTTACCAACTTTAATTCCATTTACAAAATTACATGCATTTACAAAATGTACCCAGCCTCAGTGGAGTTACAAAATTGTTGCTTCAATTCTTGAATGTTGGATCCTTCTTATGGGGTGTTTGGTAGGATGGAATTGCAATTCCTTCCAACCATAGAATTGCAATTTCACACTTTCTGGAATTGTAATTTCATGATAAATTATCATTTTATCCTTCTTATGATTATTAAAGTATATATTATTATACAATGACATTTTAGTCTTTATTCATTTCTTCCATTTCAATTCTCAATCATTTTATTCCTTCCTACAAAACAATATAATTTAAATTCGCACTTTATTCTTTTCTCATGGAGTTACAATTCCTCCCCCTCCCCACCCCCCCCCCCCCCTCTTAATTCCCTTCTTCCAATCAAACGCAAAAGTTTGGTAGTGTTCGATTTATATTTTTATAGACTCTTTAAAAGTCTGTTGGTATTAGAGCTGCGGTTGATCAGGCTGAGAAACGTGGGCAGAATCGACACCCGGAGTGGATGTTAAGGGGTTTTAGAGCGGCGGTTGATGATTGTGGCCTCGTGGATGTCCCTTTTGAGGGGTATCAGTATACGTGGAACAGGTTCCGTGGCACTGACCGAATGGTGGAGGAGAGGATAGACCGTATTATGGCTTCGGAGGACTGGTTGATTATGTTTGAGGATGTGAGTGCTCAGTCTTTAACTGTCACGTATAGTGACCATATGCCATTACAGTTAACGCCAGTTGTAGTCCCAGGTGTGTATAGGCGGCCAAGATTCTGTTTAGATAATGCTTGGCTACGGGAAGATGCTTGTAGGGAGATTGTGACGCAAAGCTGGGTACGGACGGCGGGGATGGATACTATCACAAGGGTCCACGAGTGTGCTCGGGATATTGGGAGGTGGGGCAGACACTATAATAAAAATTTCCAACGGAGAATTGAGCAATGTAAACGACGAATTGAGGTCCTGAGGCCGCGCCGTGATATTGCAAGTATGAATGAGTATGCTGCAGCTGAGAAAGAGTTGTTATATTTGCTTAAGCAACAGAGCATTTACTGGAAACAGCGGGCTAAAGAGCACTGGTACAAGGGAGGGGATGCCAATAGTAAATTCTTTCATAATTCTGTCAAGGCCCGACGAAGGAGGAATAAGGTCAGGAGGTTGCGGGATGATGGTGGTGATTGGGTTGATGATGAGCAGGGCCTGGGACGGTTGATGGTGGCCTATTTTGAAGGTTTGTTTGCCCCGGATAATGGAGAAATGCAGGAGGTTATTGATGCGGTGGCAGAAAAGGTCGACGGTCGTGACAATGCTTCTTTGTTGCGCCCTCTTAGCATGGAGGAGGTACGGAGTGCAGTTTTCCAGATGCATCCGGACAAGTCACCGGGGCCGGATGGCTTTGGACCGGGGTTTTTCCAGCACTTTTGGGACATAGTCGGAGGGGAGGTATGGTCTTTCTGTAAGCTCTTTCTTGATACTGCTATGCTACCTGATAAGGCTTCTGAAACTTTTATTGTCCTAATTCCGAAAAAATCGAACCCGGAAACTATGAGGGATCTCCGCCCCATCGCTTTATGCAATGTTGTATATAAGATAGCTGCAAAAGTGTGTGCCAATAGGATGAAGGATATGTTACAGAAGTTGATCTCGCCTGCACAAGGTGCATTCATACCCGGCAGGCTCATTTCAGATAATATTATGTTAGCATTCGAAGCACACCACTATTTGAAATGGAAGACTAAAGGTCGGGATGGGGTTGTGGCACTGAAGCTCGACATGTCGAAGGCTTATGATCGAGGTTGAGTGGTTGTTTTTACAGGCGGTAATGGTTAAATTGGGGTTTGACAGGCGGTGGGTTGATATAATTATGCATACTGTGACCTCTGTGCGATATCATGTGTTACATGAACACAAGCAGTTAGGTCCTATCATCCCGGGAAGGGGTCTGCGACAAGGGGATCCGCTCTCACCTTATTTATTTCTGTTTGTTACAGAAGGGTTGAGTGCATTGTTAGAGAAGCGGATGGCCGGGGGACTGCTGCATGGTATCACGGTAGCTCGGGGTGCACCCTCTATTTCGCACCTCCTGTTTGCGGACGATTGCTTTTTGTTCCACCGTGCAACTGTAGACGAGAGCGAGCACATGAGGTATGTTTTAGACACTTATTCACAGGCTTCTGGGCAGTATATTAATTATGAAAAGTCTGCAGCTTGTTTTAGTATGAATGTTAAGCAGAATGTACGGAATGAGGTTGTGGATATCTTGGGGGGTCGAGGAGGGTGGTACGAGTGGAAGGTATTTGGGGTTGTCGTCCCTAGTTGGCAGGCGTAAGAAGGCAATTCTCTCTTTTGTTAAGGATCGTATTCTGTCGAGAATAAGATCGTGGAATATGAAGAACCTGTCTCGGGCAGGGAGGGAGGTGTTGTTGAAGAATGTAGTACAGGCAATTCCCACATATGCTATGATGATTTTTTTGCTGCCCCTTGGGCTATGCCGTGAGATTGAAATTGTGATGAATCAGTACTGGTGGACGGGCAGTGTAGGAGGGGGTCGTGGTATAAGGTGGCGTGCTTGGGATGGTTTATGCCTGCCGAAGTCGTGTGGTGGGTTAGGGTATCGCCGGTTGCATGATATGAATAAAGCGTTGCTCGGGAAGCAAGCCTGGCGTCTAGTCACTAGGCCCGCTTCGCTGGTTGCACGTGTTTATAAGGCCCGTTATTACCCTGACTGTGATTATTTTAGCACCAAGGAGGGGTCTAATCCCTCGTTCATATGGAGGGGCATGCTTGCGGTTCAAAGTCTAATGAAGAAGGGCTGTAGAAGGGTTGTGGGGGCTGGGACTGATATTATAATTGGCAGGGATCCTTGGTTACCAGATGATCAAAATCTCTATGTTACAACGGAGTTGCACCAGTCTATTCTTGACGCCCCTGTTGCGTCTTTACTTGATCCTCAAGGTACATTATGGGATGTTGATTGTGTTCGTGATATTTTTGATTCTCATGATGCTAATCTTATTTTGAATATTCCTGTTTGTTTGAGGAGGCCTCTGGATCGCTGGGCTTGGCATTGGGATGAGAAGGGCATGTATACTGTGAAATCATGTTACAAACATTTGACATACATGCAGGCTGATGGAAAACCATGGTTAAAGTTATGGAATTTACATATACCTCCGAAGGTAAAGTGTTTTGGTTGGCAGCTTGCTTCGGCTTATCTCCCTACACGGGATGCTTTGTGCTCTAAAAATGTTCAGTGTGGGTTGGATTGTTATATGTGCAGGTTACATGATGAGTCTGCGCTTCATATGTTTGCTTATTGTGTGGAAGCCAAACGCATTTGGACTAATATGGGGCTGCCGCATTTATGTTTATATTCTGGTAATAATATTATGGACTGGTTTTTCTGGTGTTTGAGTTCTTTGGATATTGCTAAGATGCCTTATTTTGTAATGGCTTGTTGGGCTATTTGGTCAGGGAGGAACGACAGTGTGTGGAATGGCATTGTGTTTAACTCTAGTGTGCTTGTCCAAAGAGCCTTTAGTTTTTTGGAGGGGTGGTTGAGTGCGAATGCCATGGGGTCTGATCACGGCGTCACTGATCCTGTTGAGCCCTGGATAGGGCTACGGCAAGGGTGGTATAAATTGAACTCGGATGCTTCGTTGGACCATGGTACAAACCGTATGGGGCTAGGCTGGGTGATTCGTGATGATCGGGGGAGGTTCATGGCTGCTAAGAATATGGTTGTAGATGGTTTTTATCGGGTGAAGGAGGCAGAGGCCATGGGTTTACGGGAGGCTTTGAGTTGGTTGAAGGGCACCGATATGGGAGGAGTAGAGATTGAAATGGATTCACAAGTACTTTTTCATGCCATCCGTTCTGCTTCATTTAATTCTGCTTTTGGATTACTAGTAGATGATATTAAAAATTTAGCATCCGACATTGGTGATGTTGAATTTAATTGTGTTAGGCGGTCTGCGAATAGTGCAGCCCATACTCTTGCTAGGGCGGCCTTTTCTATGTCAGATTGCGGGGAGTGGTTGGATTCACCACATGCTTTTCTTGTAAACGTTCTTGAAGCTGATTTAATGAATTAATTCCTTCTTCTCAAAAAAGTCTGTTGGTATTCGATTCAAACTTTTAAAAAGTCTTTAAAAGTATACCAGTATTAGATTCAGACTTTTATAATCTTTTAAAGTCTACTGGTATTAAAAAATAATAATAATAATAAATAAATAAAATAAAAAACTTATTAACTTTTATAGATTCTATCAGAATAAGATTTATTTTCAGAATTATCTACGTACTTTTTTTCTCTATCTTAACCAAACAAACTTTTCATCAATTCCTATCAAAGTACATTTTAAAACTTTCATAAATATTCATATACTTTTATTTTTATCTCTTTATTTTTTATACATATTTATAAAAAATAAAAAAAAAAAAAAAATTATTACGAACAACTAAAATTTATTAATGTCCATTATAAATTTTTTTTGTTGCAAACAGCACAAATTTTTGCTGTTGTTCACAGCAACTAAGTCCACCATAGAAACTAACAACTAATAATATTCTCCTACCATTTAATCGACTCACTACTTACCAATCACACACAATAATTAGTTAAAATTAAAATATAGAAATATTTTTATTGGCTATATCATTTAGTAAAAATTAATTATATTTTCTTTATGTATAATATATTTTATTTTTGGGACATCCATGGTTGTTGTTGTTGTTGTTGTTGTTATTATTATTATTATTATTATTATTATATATTATGCATTCATTTATTTATGATTTATAAAAGTATATTAGGAATTATAAACATTTTTGTAAGAAAATTATAAATATTATAAATAATGTATTAATAGAAATTATCAAATATTTGAAGTTACTTTTGTAGATTTTTATAGACTCTACAAAATTGATATAAGTTAAAAAGATTTTTTATGAAAAAATCTAAAAAAATTCTACCAAAATCATTTAAAATTCTCTCTTTAAAAGTTTTTAAAAATCTATAAAAATCTTAATTGAATACACTACCCTAAAGTTTGCTCTTCCAATGTCTTATTTAGGGTGGATTCCTTTGCTTTTAGGATCATTAATTAGATTCTTCTATTGAGTGTAATGTGCGTTTTGTAATTTCATGATGATAATAATAATAAATCATTTCAAGCCCTCAAAAAAATCAAACTACAATTAATTTTAAAATAAAATTCGATACCAAAAGGGGAAGAAACATGTCATCAGAAATTCTTGCTTCACCATAAAATCAAAGACAAGATTCCCAAATTCCAAACACTACACTATACACAACTTGAGTGTCCAAGAAGTTAGTTAAAACCACCCTGAGAAATGGGGTCCAGTAGCAAGTAAGGGAAGCTGCTATTATTCCAATTCAATTGTCATCATCAAATAAAATTAAATTTTAATTTCCCCTACTGACTAAAAAAAATAAGCTAAGGTATGCCTGTTGGAGGCCCCCCACAACCCACATCAACCAACAACCCATTACCCTCAAGAACACATATCTTCTTTTCATCTTTTGCTATATGTTCTTTCATCCTTTTGCTACACTCCTCCCCCCTCTCTCTCACTATATACCCCCCCTCCTTCTCTCTGCACAACTGGGCAACTCAAGTCTGAGAGATACATAGCATAGCAGTAGCAGCAAACATCAAGGTCGGTTTTCTGAACGAAAATCTCCCAGGCAAGGCAAAAATATTATTATTCATTATTACTGGTCATCGTTCAATCTTGCGTTTCTTTGCCTGTCTTCGCATTTGTTCCCTTCTTTCCTCTTCTTCTATCTTACGTAGCTCTTCTTCATCCTCCTCCCTCGCAATCTTGGCACTGCAACAAAACCAGATAGATATTACAATCACAGAACTGAGTCAATATTCCAAAACCCAACAAGGAATGTACAGCATCAATTACAAGTTAATGTAATAATTAATCAAAACCCATGCTGCTCATGGGAAATATTCTTTTTTGTTGTTAAAGTTGGAGAAAGATGATGAAAACTTGATTTCCAAATGAAGTTTCACTTGAATTTAAATCAAGGGTAATATGCAGGTAATACACCATTACTCACCTCCGTCTTTCCTCCTTCAGTATGTCATCAAAACCAGCCTCCATATCACTAACATCATCATCATCGCGGTACCTATTGGGATTATACCTGCAAAAGCACATAACATTTCAGATCTTCAAACATAAAAATATAAAGCTTAGTCCTTTAAAAAAGCATATTGCCTATTACAAACAAGCTAAAGACCCAAAGCAGTGAACTTGTGAAGAATGTTACTTACCCAAACATCTGTCTAATCATACTAATAGCTGCTGCTCCATCTTCTTCTTCATCATCCCATCTCTTCATAGGTCTCTTTGCCGGGCGCTGTGCTGGATTTTTCACAGGCGGTGGCTGCTTAATCTGCCAGTACCAAGATTACATTTACAGTCAAGTGATAGAATTGTAAAAGCAGAAAGAGAATAGGAAAGAATAAACTATATCATTCAACAACAAATATAAGAAGAACCAGATCATACCTGGGGGGGTCTAGAAGATGGAACCACTCGTTTCTGCATCACTACCTGAGGTTTAGAGGAGGGCACTGCATGTTTCTGCATTGCCACCGGAGGTCTTGAGGATGGCATAGCTTGTTTCTGAATCATTTTTGGCTTGCTAGATTGTTGAGGCATCTTTTTCTGTACCAAGGCTTGTTTTGAAATGGAAGGTTGCTGTTTTGAAGGGTTTGGCCTAGGCAAGTTAGGCATGGGTCTCTTTACATCCAATGTTGAAGACTTCCTCTCATTCATACCTGTTGAAGACTTCAAAGGATGATTTTTTGATGCCATAGGCTGACCCCGAACACTCCCATTACTTCTAATAGGTTCTTTCTTAGGTTCTCTTGCTGGCTGACTTTGTTTACTGACAGAAACATTTTTCTGAATCGCAGCTTTAGGTTTCATTTGGCTAACCCCACCAGGAAGAGGCTTCCTGCCATCATGACTGTTAGGAAGTTTTCTCCCTGTACTGCTGCTAGAGGGGTTCCTCTCCCTAGGTACAAATTGTGCTGGCCGTGAATCTTCAATATCACCAAAAAGCCTGTATAAGTCCTCAATAAAATAGTATTTTAAAAGATATGATTGACATGCAGTAATAGACAAAAGGAATACCAGCATTGGGAGCAGAGCTTTTTTGAGGCAAAGAAGCTTTTGAAGGAGCAGGAACATCCGCATCATCAGATAACAAAAAGGAATAATCCCTTGTGTTTTTTAGCATCTGGATTTTTGTTTTAACCTACAAAATCAAGCAAATGGTAGAACCAGGTGAGCAAAAAAGAATAACCAAAACAAAACCTCAACAAATTCCAGCAACTAAATAATTACCCCATTGGAAACTTTTGGTGCATGGTTACTGGTACTGGACTTTGGTCTCGCAGAGTTCGAGGCATGAACCTTATTACCACTCTGCAAAGACAACAGATTACAAAGACATAAGCATATCTCAAGCCATATTTACTTCATTGAACATCAGTTTTTAAAGAAAACACCACTTTGGGAAAAGAAAAACCAAGACAGATGAAGAGTATCCAATTTCGAATATGTACTAAAACACTAATACATACAGCAATATTTTTCCTCATAACTTTATCTGCCAAATCAGGGTTCTCCAATAAGGACTTGCTTTCTTGAATTACTCTTTGAGCTATAACTGGCTGTGATGGTCCAAAGAAGGAACCAAAACTGCAGGAACAAAGAGAAAAGACCATAGAAAATTAGAGTACATCTTTTTTCCTCCCTCCATAAAGATGACACATTTTACACAAAATGTTGACACGCAGAAGCAAATCAATACAACCATCTCAACAAGGCTTTTTTTTTAGTAAAACAGAAAATTTTGCCACTCTCAAGGAGACCAATAAAAAGTAGAAAGCTTAAAGAAACAAAGCATCATGGATAGCAGGCATGACAACAATGCAGAATATGAAACCTTACAAACTAATAAAGTGATAGAGAAAAGAAAGGGAAAATGTGATCAGTTCCCAAAAAAATAAAAATAAAAAATATTATCATCCTCCAAAACTAAACATGTTATAAAACTGTAACAGCACTTAAATATACAATCTAGTTGGACCAAAGTCAGCAAAAAAAGCTAGAATACTCACTTATCCTTGGATGAAGAACTCTTGATATTACGGGAACTGGAAGCACTTCCAGTTCCCATCTCTTTCTTCATCTTCTTTCTAAATCTTTCTTTCAGTTTTTGCCTTAGTTCCAAATATTCCAACTCCTCCATTGAAGGCTCATGTGTTTCTTCCTGCTCACACTCCTCCTCCTCTTCATAGCCCCCTTCCTCATCTTCACCATCCTCTTCATACTCATCCAAATCCTCATATTCCTGCATAAATACTATGTGATGCACATAACTAGGGATAAAACATAATTTAGACACAAATATGGTGTACATAGTATAGCTTACATCACTGGCATATCTCGACATAGCTGGTTGAATCATTCAATGTGATTACAAATTGTACACAGAAAGCCTGAAATGTAAAACCAGAGAGTTATTACCATAACAAAAACAGAAGTAATAACAACTCAAGGAGAGATACATGTCCATTTTAGTTAAAAATTTCAATTAGAAAATCAAAGATTCCGAGACATTATAAATTCAGATCAACCCTTGAAGCATCGTTTTTTTTTCTTTTTTTTACTTTTTAAATTCAGAAAATCAAGTCCAGATGGTTTCACGAGTCAAATTTTCTAAAAATTTCAATTCTTTACTAGCAGTCGATTCAATTTTCAGATAAAATCGATAACAAAAAAATAAAAAATAAAAAATCTCCGATTGCGATAAGGACCTCATCGATAAACGAAGAAAATCCCTAATTCCAAAAAAAAATCCATTGACAACTCAAACCCTGAAAATAAACACAATAACTCAATGATCTGATTAAGTGACAAAACCAGAAACCTGGAGAGAAACACAATCGGATTACGTGAAAAAAAAAACGGGAGAAAACCCTAATTTTTCCAAGAACCGAATCAGAACCAAAATCTTGGCGATGAACACCAAAAAAACAGAATCGAACATCGTAAAAACAAAGAAATTCGAGATTTCAAACGAAATCAACGTGTAATACCTGAATCGATGCTGAAAAAGCTGGGGAATCAGTCAAAACGATCGGAAAAGGCGAAATCGAGCGCAGATGCGAAGAGAGCAAATCCGAGGGATTTCAGATCTGGAGAAACGGCTAATGCGAATATATGCACGTAGAAGGCGCGACGACGGAGGGATGCGTTGAGAAATTGTTGATTCGGTGTGCAGGTGGGAAAGATAAAAGGCCGAAAGGGCGTAGGGAAACGAGGGAAGGACCCAGAAACAACGGGGATGTATGCTAACGTGCGCCGGGAGGCGTTTTTTATTATGCTGTGTAGTGCATAGACTTTGGGCCTGACCTAAACCCGGTTTGCTCCCCTTCTTATCCATGCTTTGGGCTTAGAAATTAGAATAGACCGCTGCCATAAACTGCACTTCGCGTCACCTTTTATGTACTTAAAATACTTCGGCGTTTGAGTTTGAGTTTGAGTTTGAGTTGGAGTTTTGCACTTGTGGACCTTAAATTACTATACATTATCGTTTTACTTAATTATTACCTAAAATCTTTTTCATATTATTACCCTTTTATACATTTTATCAAGAGTTTATAAACATAACACTATATATTTTTAACAAATTAGAAAAATTATTAAAATTTATATCTATATCTATATCTACTCTATTCTATATTATTAATAAAAGTAAAATCCTTATCTTCAACTCTTCGCCCAAATTAATATGGATATTAATTAATTGGTAAAAAAAATTATTAAAGCTTAATTGGTAACAAAATTTTATATGGAAATTAACTAATATCTAATGGATTGTTACCCCAAATTAAAGTCAATATATACTTTAAAATGGAAAATTGTTACCAAATTCTGAGAATAATTAAACCATTATAATTGTGCGAATAATGGAAACAAATTATGCATAATAAATGAAAAAATTCCTTGAAAATTCTGTGTATTTTTATAAGGAAATGATAATTTATTAATTGTTTTTTTAATACTGTTGACTCTATTACAAGGTAGTATCTGTTCTATATTTTTCTAACTACTGCAGCCCAAAGAGTCAATACCTCACCACCGGGTTCGATCGTGTGACCTTCCCTCAACTCTACACACGCAGAATACTTATTTTGCGTAATAGTAATTTTTGAAGATTCCTTTTCCAATTTATTTGTTTAAAGATTGATTCCTTCATTTATTTGCGTAAAAATGGATTCTTTTTCCTATTTATTATGCATTTGTAAACTCTATTTACACCAAATACGCATGGCTTCAACTTCAATCGATATTGTTGGACATGAAATTTCTCCTAGAAATAGAAGGAATGCAATCAAGGTTAGAGTGGTGCATACCTATGAGATTCTAGTCTAGAGAGAATATGTGCTGAAACAATCAAGTCTATATATTGCGTATCGAATGATGAAGAGATATTGTATTTATACTATCGTCTGAATATTTTTTAATTCAAAAGGTTTTGTTTATGCATATGATTTTTTTACTATATTTTTTTTACACTTCAATTTCAGGGAACTTTTCTTCATGCACATATTCCTAAAATTTATGTTCAAAAGCGGATGAAGAAATTTAAACAAGGGCGAGTTTACAGAATTAATAGTATATATTGACAAAAATTTTATATGCAAATTAACAAATATATTAGAATTTCGTTGAAATTTTCCATATAAAATTTTGTAATATATTAGGCAATATATACTAATATGAATATCTAATAAATTGCGTGTTATGAATATGGATTATTAGATGATGACAAGGAGTACATCGACGTCATTATTGACTTGAGTTACTAAGCATCCATGTATGCTTTGTAAAGGTTTTTTGCTACGCTGCTGACTTCAAGTTCAATCAGTAGGCCAGAGGTGGTGTGGAATGCCGTTTGGGAATTCCTTGCAGAGGATACACAGTTTCAGCATCGACGTCGCATGCACAATCCAGGTATATCGCCCTCCAATATATTTAATGCATTTGAGAAGATAGAAACACAATCCACAATCTCTACCTGTAGAATGTGGTTTCTTCATGCCTGACTCCATTATGTCTGCTTCTTTCTATGATTCTTCTCTTTTGTTTATTCTTTTTTTTTTTTTTTTGTGCAGTCGTGACTGTTAGAGCCTTGTCTACATTCTACCGTCTTCTACATCCTCCGCCGCCACCATGAAAATTCAAGAATGGTTCTTTTGCAACTTTGAGCCATTTTTTCCGATGAAGAACTCACAGTGGTGGCTATCTTGCGAACTATGAGCACTTATTTATAGTATTGTCTATTATTATAGAAGCTTATGTATATTTAATGCTAGTCTTGAAGATTGCATAAGTCATCTCATATTTAAATTCATATTGTATTGATGTCATGTAATTATTATTTATACGAAGATGCAAGATGAATATCCTCTGGAATGTAAACAAAAATTCTGATATGCAAATAACCTTTCAAATTTCAAGACATTTAATCTCAATGTGATACTACCTTGTAATAGAGTCAATATTATTTTTTTAAAAAATCTCAAATGTGATTAATGAATTCGAAATTCTAAAAAAAAAAAAAAAACTCCAAAAACATCTGGCTTTATTCCAAAAAAAAAAAAAAAAAAAAAAAAAAAAAAAAAAACCAACATGTCTTTTGTAAGCCAAAACATTTGAGCGGGAAGTTTTGGCTCTATTATGCATCTCAAGGTGTGTGACTTTTTTATATAGTAAGATAAGATAAGATTAATTAAGTATAAGGTAAGATGAATATCCTCTTGAATGTAAACAAAAATTCTGATATGCAAATAACTTTTCAAATTTCAAGACATTTAAATCTCAATGTGATTAATGAATTCGAAATTCTTAAAAAAAAAAAATTTCCAAAACATATGGCTTGCCAAAAAAAAAAAAAAAAAAACAAAAAACAAAAAACAAAAATATCTTTTGTAAGCCAAAACATTTGAGTGGGAAGTTTTAGCTCTATTGTGCATCCCAAAGTGTGTGGCTTTTTTATGTAGTAAGATAAGATTAATTAAGTATAAGACAATATGAATATCCTCTTGAATGTAAACAAAAATTCTAATATGCAAATAACCTTTCAAATTTCAAGACATTTAAATCTCAACGTGATTAATGAATTCGAAATTCTAAAAAAAAAAATCCCAAAACACATGGCTTTATTCCAAAAAAAAAAAAAAAAAAACTAAAACATCTTTTGTAAGCCAAAATATTTGAGCGGAAATTTTTGACTCTATTGTGCATTCCAAGATGTGTGGCTTTTTTATATAGTAAGATAAGATAAGATAAGAAGTAATATAAAATCGCCTCAATATAACATGTTAAATGGTGTAATTATAATTTTTAAAAGTGTAGAGGCTACTTAATTTTTTAGGTAAAGTTTAGGAACTAATTATTATTACATAAAGACATTTTATTCTTTATATCTTGTCTTCCTTTCCTATTCACAATTATTATATTCTACCCTATCAAATAATGTAATTTAAAATTTAAAATTCTACTTTATTCTCACATTATGCTTCTATCATGAAATTATAGGGTCCGTTTACTAACAGAAAACTGTTCTCATTTTCTAATTTTTCAGTTTTCATTCTCTGTTTTCTGTTTAGAAAACTTGTTTACTAACATAAACTGTTCTCTGTTTTCTGTTTTCTAATTTTTTAGTTTTCACCTAAAATTTAGTTTAGATAATATTAATATTTTTGAGCTAATATTTAAAATATTTTTTTTTTGGATATATTCATTTGAATGACATGTATATGAATATATAACTTTTACTTTGAATTCTAATATATCTGAGATTTCAATATTCGATATCTAGACCGAACTTGCATTATGATGTAACATAATTAAAAATATTCGAACTAATAATATATTGAGTTCAATCAAAATCTAAAACATTATATAGAGTTTAATTCTTAATTTTGATAATGTAAATAATGTCTAACTTTAAAGTGTAAGCAAATAAATTATGTTTAAATAACTAAAGTAAGTAGAAAAGATATAAAATAGTGATAAGTAAAATAAGATGATAATGAATGTAATCATAGTAATGTGGTTATAGTGACATATAACTAAATAGATGATAGATGATTCTGTTTTCTATTTTGAAAACAGTTTTTAAGTGTGTTTCAATTTTCCAGAAATTTTCAGAAATTATTTTTAGTTTTGAAAATGGAAACTGTGTTAGTAAACATGTTTTTTGTTTTCTGTTTTCCAATTTTCAAAAATTTTCAGAAATTTCCAGTTAGTAAACGGCCCCATAATTTTTTTTCTCTCTAATTCACTCATCCCAATCAAACCACAAATGAGAAAAGTTTGACATCTGAAGCAATACGCTTATACGCTAACATAATTGAAAAGGTGGCCTCTTGATCTAAATAAGGGGGGAAATTGAAAAGAAAATGAAGCTCCGGGGTCTAAATGATAATAAGCCACTCTTTTATTTACTTAGCAAAGGCCAAATGGGTATGTTTGAAATCGGGTCTATGCTCTGCCATGGCCGTGGCGATTGCTAGACCGTTAATCCGGCGGCTTTTCTTTCCCTCCTCAACCACCATATCGCCGCCGACTCCGAATCCTCCTCTCCCGAAATCCGAGCTCCTCGCAAACAATAATTTCGCCACTTCCACCACTCGCGCCAGGAGAAACAAAACGAAAGCCAATGAGATTACGAGCAGTATCGCGCAGAAGAAGAAAAGCAGGGAGTCTCTGGTGAAGAAAAGGACGCGGTCAGAGAAGGAGTTTGACGAGGATAGCTTTCTGAAGCTCTACGGGAATGAGAATTCTTCCCACGTCCCCGTCTTGCTTGGCGAAGTGTTGGATGTTTTTGCCTCTCTCCGCCTCCGCTCCTTCGTCGATTGCACTCTCGGCGCCGCCGGTCACTCTTCTGCGGTTAGTTTATGGACTTATGCTAGTAGCAAAAGTTTAAACACTTAGGTCTTTGCAGTTCTCTTAGAAAAGGTGAGGCGAAAATGAGAATGGAACACTTGGAATCGTGGTCAATAAAAAATGCTAAAAGAGACTGTTAAATTTTTGCAATTTTGATGGCTATCTTGTTGAATATGCAGAAATGGTTGATTTAACAATTGTTAGATGGGAAAGAAATATACAATCACTACTTGGTAGTTGGTATATGTTGCCTTGATGAGATGTTACTATTCATTTGCACTAATTTTTAATATAAATAAGTTAGTAGTGCCACACCAAACTTGGATGTTCAATTTTGGATGAAGTCATTATTAATGACACAATGATCAAATTCAAATAACAAGAAATCTCTAAAGGCCATATCTGTTTTTAGCTGTCAATTGTTTTAGAAAATTAACATTTTGTATGCACAATGCATCTAAGAAAAGAAGATCTTTATAGAAAATTATCAAAAGCGAAAAAGTGAAGAAATAAAATTGCAATTTGGATAATCTGAATAAGTCAATACCATGAAAAGGCTTACAGGTTTGTAACCTGTATTGCCTTGTTGCATCCACTGTTTACGTTCTTGCTTTGCCTTGGTTTGTTTCTCTTGTATTCTGTGAAATTGCTGAAGGGAATATTCATTGCTTTGTCATCATGTTCTTTTATGTACAGTGTAGGAAGGCCCAAAAGTACAAAATGACTTCCTTGAATTGAGTGTTTTCATCCCATTACTGTGTTCTTTGCTGATTTTCAATTTTTGTGATGTAAATACCAGATTATTCAGGCTCATCCTGAAATGCAAGTATATGTAGGGCTTGATGTTGATCCACTTGCACATCAAATGGCTCAAGATCGAATAAATGTTATCTTAAAGAAGGATTCTAGTTACACAGATTCAGATTTGAAGGTGCATACCTATTTGAAAAATTTTAAGGATGTGAAGTCTGTGCTCTGTGAGGTTGACAAGGGACTATTAACTTCTGGAATTGATGGGATCTTGATGGACTTGGGAATGTCCTCTATGCAGGTGTGCTTTCATTAAATTTCATAAAAGCTCTAAAATTTGTGTGTTAGAAGTATTAGTTTATCTGACTCTTTAGCTATCATTATGCTCACCTCTTCTCTCATCTTAGCATTTCCCTCTCAAATTATTTCCATGTCTATGTTCTGTATGTTGTCTGTAGTTATGTATGCTTTTATTACTGCATGGTACAATTTAGCTTTTTAAGTAAACATACTTGTTTTTTATTTTATGTATTCATTTAGTTTTATGGTGGTTTCATAATCTTACTACTTTCAGCAATCTGTATTGCATTATTTTCTACATTGTTATGATAAGCTGCAAACAATTTTCTACTCTCTTTGATGATATGCAGGTGAATGATGCTGAAAGAGGTTTTAGTGTGCTGAAAGATGGACCCCTTGATATGCGAATGGATCCTAAGGTAGTTTCTTCTCTTAATCTATGCGACTTTGTAGTAGTCTCTTAACCACCATTTGATCTAATCGTGGATCAGCTCAAAATTTTGAAGCATGCACCACTTTTCTTTCAGAAGACTAATCTAGTTGCTTCAGTAACTTGTGTGAAAAACTTGCATGATCAAAACATTTAGGGTGTGTTTGGTTGGTGGGTTTTGGCCATAGGAATGGGTATGAAAGTGATTGTTGTTGTTTGGTTGATAGGTTTTTAGAACACTACTATGAGTTTTGAATACCCCATCAATTGAAAAACCTATACCCAAATAAAATAAGGGTTTCATTCCCTTATTCATTCTCAAGCACTACTATTAGTAACCAACTAACCATTCCCATTCCACCCTACTACCAAACATGTTAAATACTTTCACCAAAACCCATTACCATTACCAAGTATTTGATACCCATTCTGATTCCGATTCCTATGTGCGAACCAAACACACCCTTAATTTGCTGAATAAGAGAGGATTCCTTTTCCAGAAGTTGTATATTGTTATTTGTTCCTTTGTAATTTTGATAAATAGTTGTGATTTACTAAATGTCTGATCTACTCTATATATGGTAGTTTTCAGCTCCCTATTAAGGTAACTACTCTTATCTTTTATTGCTCCTTGTTATCTTTCATGGTTCCATCTTTTGCTATGGAAAGAGTGTTCATATTACATTTTTTGAATTAACTGATTTGAACAGGACTGTGGCAGGCAACTCTGAAAGCGGAAGACATATTAAATTCTTGGCCAGCTGCTGAGGTGGGGCGAATTCTACGCGATTATGGGGAAGAAAGCAATTGGCACTTTCTTCAAAACAAAATTGTTAAGGCCCGCTTGAGTGGAGGGTTGCACTCTACTGGTCAACTAGTTGATCTTATTCAGAATTCGACTTCTAGGACAAAAGGTTGTTTCTCTGTCCCCCCTTCTCAACTTGCAACTTCATAATCCTTAAATCAAAATAAATGTCTTCAACCTTCAATTTAGTCCTGCAGCTATAAGGCTTGTTTATATTCACATGGACTTGCTCTTAGTGATCATGGCAGCGATAGAATTGCAACATCTTGAAGTTTTTTTTTTTTTTTTTTTTTTTTATGTACTTGCAAATGCAGGAAGACAAGGTTGGATAAAGACAGCAACACGAGTGTTCCAAGCTCTTAGGATAGCTGTTAATGATGAACTCAGGACACTGGAGGATTCCATCTATTCGTGTTTTAACTCCCTTGCTCCTGGTGGGAGGCTTGCTATCATCTCATTCCACAGCTTGGAGGACAGAATAGTGAAGCAGGCATTTCTCAGCGTTATGAATGGCGGGGGGATTGAAGGTGAAGAAGAAAGATTATGTCGTGGTTTAAAAACATTTGGCGAAGATGGTGAAAGAGAAGCGTGGGTTAAACAGATAATGCAAGGACAGAATGGAACTATACTCACTAAGAGACCCATCACGCCATCTCAAAGGGAAGAGATGTTGAACTCTCGAAGCCGCAGTGCCAAACTGAGAGTAATTCAGAAAGTTTGATGATACATACATTGAATTGTTAACTTGACGACGTAATTGTGATTGTTTTCCCAGAGGCAACACGAAGGAGCTATAACCGTATTGTGGATGCAATCACACCCAAATGAGCAATGTTGCCATTGGTGAGGGATGTCATTTACTTGTTTCTTCTCTTATAAATGTGGGTTCACCAATCACCTCACCATTATCATCCCTTTTACCATAAGGGACAATGTATTTTAAGTGGGCTGTTGAATACCATCATTATGTATAACAATTAAGTAGAATGAATGTACCGACAGCACAGCATTTACACAACCCTTTAACCGACACAGCTCCATTCATTGTTCAGTCATTATAGATGGGACTTGGTCTACCTTGCAATATAGGCAATATGAATCATTTTTAATATATTATTTTTAGTATATTGAATTGTTGGTCCCAGCTTTCAAAAAAAAAAAAAAAAAAAGAGAGAATTGTTGGTCCCAATGAGTAGGGGTTCAAGTTTAGAGGGGGAGGGGGTGAATAGACTTGAATAATTTTTGGAAACTTTTCTAAGTAACGCAATGGAAAATGATTGTTACCCATATTTAAGTTTGTTTGTACTATATTTTGCTCTTGTAAATTGTAGGTTTGGTTTGTTAAGGACTTGAAAATAAATAGCAATATGTAAAGAGAGTGAGAGATTTTTGAAGTGGTTCGATTAAAACCTAGCCTACGTCCAGTCTTTGAAGAGATTTCCGTTTGCATTATTGAAATAATTTAGGTCATTATGGTCATTATGGAAATTGTCATTAGGAAATGTACTTAGGACACATTTTGCCTTGGTAACATTCTTCTTGCAACACAACACTTTGAGGTTTTTAACTGTTCGCTCAGAGAATGTTCGAATAGTAGAGTACAAGGAGTTACATTTTACTCTTCGTATAAATCTCAGCAACCCTTCGGATTTGACTTTCTTTAGTTAATCCTTACTCTTCGGAAATTAACTTCTCGCTTCAAGTTAACTTTTCGTGTCCCTTTATTATCCGGCCAAGGTTGACCCTTCAACTCTTTGGTCAAACCTCCCGGTCTTCAACTCTTTGTCTTCTAGTCTTCAAGTCTTCTTTTACTCTTCGAGTCATCTATTCTTCGCTTGTTGACTCCTTTGACTTCTCATAGCTTGATTCCTTGACTCTTCTAAGATCTCAGTTTAGACTAAGGGTGTGTTTGGAAACTTGGAAAATGAGTTCTGGAAATCATTTTCCAAGTTTCCATTGTTTGGATGTGTCTGGAAAATCAAGTCAACGGAAATCATTTTTCGTTGACTTTGGAAAATAGGCTTGTTTTGGAGGAAAATGACTTCCCTTTTTTTTGGGGGAAGTCATTTTCCAACTTTTACACCAACATCACACCACCACCAACATCATCAACACCATACCACCACCACCTCACTACTACCATCACCACCACTACTGCCGCCGCCACCACCGCCACCACACCACCACCAATACCATACCACCGCAACCACTACCACTACCACCACCAACACCATCAACACCATACCACCACCACCACCACCATCACACCACCACCACCACCGCCACCACTACCACCATACCACCGCAACCACCGTCGCCGCCGCCACCACCACTACTGCCACCGCCATCGCCGCCCCACCACCACCATTACACCACCGCTGCCGCCACCACCACCACGACCATACCACCGCAACCACCGCCGCCACCACCGCCACCATACCACCGCAACCACCGCCACCACACCATCACCACCACCACCACCACCACCACTGCCACCACCATCATATCACCACCAGTTATTATTATTATTATTATTATTATTATTATTATTATTATTATTATTATTATTATTATTATTATATAACAAATAACACCACTACCACTACACCACCACCACCATAATATTTTTGATATATTATTAGTTATTTTTTTATTATATTTAAAATATATATATATATATATATATATATATATATATATATATATATATATATATATATATATATATATATATATATATATATATATATATATATATATATATATATATATATTTGAAAGCAGGAAATTCGAATTTTATTACTGAAGATGCGTAACAATAAAGTCAGGAGGGACATCATCCCAGAACATAGTAATATCCTGGTCAGAGACCTTTGATGCTAGAGTATGAGCAATAACATTTAAACGTCTAGGAATAACACGTAAATGACATGTAATAAACTGAGCCATAGTGACTTGACATTCGCGAACAATAATACCAACATACGATCTAGGCTGCGAATCAACTCTGGATAGATAGGATTGCAAGACCGAACAATCTGTGGATAGAGTTACCGTTAATACCTGCAGATCCCTTAGCCAAGATAAAGCCTCTTTACAAGCTAGTGCTTCAGCCGTGATAGCATTCTCACATAACGGTAAACGACCATTCATAGCTGCTACAAAGACTCCCTGGTCGTCCAATAGAACCACACCAAAAGCCGCACTCCATGTCGCTGGGTTCCATGCCGCATCTACGTGGCATTGCAGGCCACTTGGCGCTGCTATATGATGATGCTGCTGCCCCGTTACCGCCAGTGGCCGAGAAGTCCTCCAAGCCGAGAGGGCTGCTTTGGCGCAAGGCCACAGACGCTTCGGCGTCCACATACACACCTCCCATATTGCTGAGTTTCGTGCATTCCATAAATGATATAGGACTGCAACAACTTGAATAAGAACATCCATGGTTAGCATAGTCATTGCATTCTGAAACCACTCAACAAATGATCCGCCATGCACAGAGGTAATAATAAGGCAAGATTCATTCCACACATGGCAAGCGTATTGACATTCTATTAACCAGTGCATAACATCCTCATTAAAATCAAGACACATAGGACAGGCAAGATTCACATCAACTCTCCTATTAGCTAGGGCTGTTGAGGTTGGCAAGACACCACTCAACGCTCTCCACAGGAACGTTTTCCACCTGGGGGGCACATCCAATTTCCACAATGCAGGCCATTTGTCACAAAGGCAGTATTATTTTGTATTTCCCCCACAACCATACGGTACGATCCGTTTTGCTCCTTATACCAATACCATGAGTCCTCATAATCCGGGCAGACAGGCACCCTACGAATACGGTTCACATCCTGCGGGTCAAAAATATCATTTAAGATGTCCAGATCCCATGAACGAGTATCATGATCCATCAAACCTGACACTTTTGACTCATAAATATTAGGTGGTAAATTAGTATGAATCTTATAATTCAAATCCAGAAGCCAAGGATCCTTACCAATCATTGTTGCCTCACCATTCCCAATCCTCCTCCTTATCCCACCACATACTAGGCCATGGGCAGCCATTATACTCCTCCAACAATAGCTAGGGTTATTTCCTATGACAGCATTTATAAAATCAGTTTTAGGGAAATACCTTGCCTTGTAACTGGTTTTGTGAGAAAGCTCCATACTTGCTTACCCAACATTGCAAGATTAAATGCTTTTAGATCCTTAAAGCCCAATCCCCCAGCTGTTTTTGGCTTACTGAGGCGATCCCATGCCATCCAATGTATTCCACCTGCACCACCCTTATTCCAATAGTACCTATTCATAGTCCTCTGTATTGCCATACAAAGGGAATCAGTTAACAAAAAGACACTCATTGAAAAGGTAGGCATAGCCTGGGCTACCGTTTTCAAGAGGATCTCCTTGCCTGCCTGCGACAATAATTTCTTATTCCATGAGCCTATCCTTTGTTGGATTTTTTCCTCAATATATGCAAAAACTTGTCTCTTATTCCTTCCAACAAACGAAGGCAACCCCAAATATCTCCCGAAGTCAACCGCCTGGGCAACCCCCCAAAACATACTCACCTCCTCCCTTACATCCTCCCCTGTATTTTTACTGAAACAAATACTGGATTTATGATAATTAATAGACTGACCAGACAGTTTCTCATAATGCTCCAAACATTGTTTCACTGCACTCACCTCCTGCACATTCGCCTTAAAGAATAAGAGACTATCATCTGCAAAAAATAAGTGAGAAACAGGCGGAGCTCCCCGTGCTACTCTACATCCATGGATAACACCCAAAGACTGTGCCTGCTGCAATATTAAAGACAGTCCCTCTGCGCAAATGATAAAAAGATAAGGAGAGAGAGGATCTCCCTGTCTTAGGCCCCTTGTAGGCACCACCACCCCCCCAACTGTACCATTAATAAGAATGTTATATGAAACAGTAGTAACACACATCATAATCAAATTTACCCATTGTTCCGCAAAACCTAGGGCTTTCATCATTTGCTTCAAAAAGACCCATTCCATTTTATCATATGCTCTCGCCATATCCAGCTTTAGGGCCCCCCAACCAACTTTTCCACACTGCTTTCTATTTAGGAAATGTCCTACCTCAGCAGCAATTAAGATATTATCAGTTATCAACCTGTCTGGAATGAAAGTACTTTGAGATTCTGAAACAATAGTATCCATAAAAGGCTTCATTCTATTTGCAATCATCTTGGCCATAATTTTATAGACCACATTACTTAAAGCAATTGGTCTCAAATCCGCAGGATACTCAGAGACCTTCTTCTTCGGGATTAAAACAACATTAGAATCATTTAACCCTTCCGGGAACACACCCGAATTAAGACAATTAAGCACAAACATTATCACTTCAGGCCCCACAACACCCCAAAAGTGCTGATAGAAACCCGGGTTCATCCCATTCGGCCCAGGTGCCTTATCCGGGAACATAGCAAATAAAGCCTCCTTCACCTCCTCAGCCACAAAGGGTTTTAACAAAGACTCATTTTGCAATTCAGACACACGGGGGAGTATCGTGTCAAAGAAATCACTATGGGACGGGGCATTTGATGATTTAAAAATATCAGCAAAATAATCAATAATAACTGCATTCATAGCACCCTTAGAGACCCAGCTCCCATCCACCCCTTTCAATTTAGACATAGAATTTTTACGCTTACGAGATGAGACATACCTATGATAGAACTTGGTGTTGGCATCCGCCCCTCGCAGCTAGTGCTGTTTTGCCCTCTGTCGCCAATACATATCCTCTTGCGCCTCTAGTCGAGACAACTCAAGTTGGCCTCCAAAAACGTACCATGCCTAAAATACCTTGCTTTGAATAATCTAGCAACCAAAGTAGTAGGTTTCCATAGAATCCTCCACCCCTGCTTGCCTAATATGGATATATTGAAATCATGCAGGTACTTAAAACCCAAGTTGCCCTTCCTAACATACAATCTTTCGCTGCTTAACCAATGCAATCTGCGACCCACTCTATTATATTGCTACCAAAATCTAGCCATAGTGCCTTCCAGCTTCGTACATAGATTCTGTGGCAAAAGATAAACACTCATAGTATAAGTTGGTAATGCCTGAGCAACAATCTTAATCAATACCTCTTTACCAGCCTTTGAAAGCAAACTCTTATGCAAACCACTGACACACTTGCACACCTTATTCTAGACAAATGCAAAAATCTGTGTCCGGTTTCGACCAATATACGATGGCAACCCAAGATATTGTTGGATCTCAGCATTGCACTATGCTTACTTCACAGTCGGTCACCCATCCTATGATTGCTGTAAGTCAAGCTTCTTTGGCTATCTAGTTGTTATATCCTACTAAAAATCAATTGGTGATAAGTAGGTAGACATTAACCATTTAACCTCATCCATCCATGATAGTAGTGTCAAAGTAGGCTGAAACCCGCTGGCCGGCTCACACCCGCCCCACGGTGGGGAGGGTTAGGGTTGAAGAAAAGTTGGCCCCCAAAAATGCGGGCCTAACGAGCCTGGCCCGCTATATCCCATAGCCCCCGCGGGCTAGGTACATTTTAAAAAAAAAACATATGTTTGTTAGAGGTGGCCAAAGTCGGGGTCTGAGTCGATCCTGGGGCTAGACTAGCACGGACTAGGATCGGCCCTAAATTACTTGGGCCAGTCCCGTGCCGGGCTTACCCCGTGCCTGTCTTGGGCCGATCCTGGTTAGGCCCGAAATTTTTATTATTATTATTTTTATATAAAATAATTATAGTTTTTTAAAAACAAAAATAAGATTTGGCCCACTAACATCATCGCTAAAAATCAAAGTTATATATAATTGAGGACACCTCAACTCTATGATTCAATAATGCTAATACATACATACATACATACATACATACATA